>NW_027103928.1:0-128691 GCF_902728285.1 Clytia hemisphaerica
ATATAATGGACATTTCAAGGCATGGCAAGGCGTGCCTTGGTAGGTTTAATTTTGTTTTGCTCTGATTGTACAGATTGGGAGTGTGGAAAGACTATAAAAAGGGAATCTAAAGCTAAATACTATAGGGACTGAGTTAGGTCCTGTATGCACATCGGCGTATAGTCATTTTTTCTTTTGATCATGAAAGTATGGTTCTTGAAAAGTCAGAAAACGTGTGTGGCGTTATTTGGATCAGGCTCAAATTTCCATAATGGCGGATTTTGGACAATAGACTTACGGTGGTTACGGAAGGGTTTTCGAGTTTGCAACAAGACGTTATATCTTCTTTGTTGGCTCCTCCTAGGAAGATTTGCTTCGAGCCAACATAAGTATCCTTCATCCATTCTATGAATGCTTGTTGTAATTGCATTTCGTTGTTAATGGAGCCCCAAAAACTTTTCATGTCTACTGGGAGAACTTGTTTAACTGATGCTGGCTTCAAGATAAAGGTCAAATACAATATCTATACGTTCACATACCGAGGACAGTGTTTGGAAACTTGACCATAAATGCTGAAACAGTTCTTCGTAAGTGCGCAACCTCGATTTTTTGACTGGCACTCTACGACAAAATGCCATGAAGTCGAAGATAATTGCAGAACGTAAATCGTTATTTGTAATCATTTTGATAACATCACTTTTACATCGTTTTTGAAGTTCTTTCGCGAATTCAAACTTCTGAGGCTTTCTCAAAAAGCCATCTTTAAGAATATAAAACGATGTACTAGTAATTTCATTACTAAGTAAAGAACGAAAATCATAACCCCGAGCTCTTGCAATTTCAATGATACGTAAAAACATAGTTTCTTTTTTTAAATCAGGCATTTTCATTAACGCATGGGATTCATTGTTGGAAATTTTGACGTTCGAAATTCTATCTAATAGCTTAACTGTTTTTTCTTCTAACGCGTTGCGTTTTGAAAGTTGTGTATTCTTTTTCTCCGATACACACCTTAGCAAATTGTTGACTAAATTTTTCTCTAGTTTTTTTCCAGTTGACAGGTTGAGAGGTAATTCTTGAACATCTGTAAAGGGATTACTACGTTCCTTAATGTGCTTTATTAAGGTGTCTACAGCGGTAGTATCTTCCTTCGTTCGATTTTCATTGAATTCGTGATGTCGGGTATATTCATTGTCGTCAACAATCCCGCAGAACTTCTCAAGACTTGTCGTGTACTTTGCTTTTTCGTGTTTTAGACTCAACGGTCGTAAGGGACTCATTTTCGGTTTTTTCAAAACTGCATGTAACTAGAGATTCAAATTAAAAATTAAAAGCATTTTAAATTGAAACTGTTTTGATTGTTTGCTGATGTAAACATTTTTTCGATTTTGTTTTCCAATTTTCTAATTTGTTTCATTTGTATACGTCTCTGGTCGAAATTTGAGCTCGAAATCTTTTTTCTACCTGAACTTATTCAAGTTTTTCTGTCAATGACGTTATCAAAATGGTGGCTTTTTCAGAGATTTTCCCAATTTTTTCGAGTTTGGTGCATCATGGGACATCTGACAGGACACATTCATGACGGCTAAATTAAGCTTCTCCAAAAAAGCCCAAAAAAAGGTATGTTTATGAGGTGGAAGTACATGCAGTTTTGAAAAAAAACGAAAATGAGCCCCTTACGGGCGTTGAGGAATGTTCCATTTGCAAACAGCTTCTTTTCTACGTGAGAACCCAAGTACTCCCGGACGTACTTTTAGCTGGTTTATTATACAATTGCTCTAAACGCTTGGTCCATGGGCAATTTACTCCGTTTTCTGTTAGTTAGAGTGACTACAAATCCTCCCTTTGTGAAACTTTCGCATATCTTCGGATACTTTGTTGGAAGAGCAAGACAATCTTCCAGATAAAGTGGTGACCACCTTCTATGAGTGCACCTATTGAAGGCGAAAAACAGTGGAATCGCTTTACGTAAAGCGGCAACATGAAGGACCCAGTCTCCCTCTCTGTGCGATTTATTGAGGTCGATAAAAGAGACAACGTCCTGAAGAAAAACATTCCAAAACTTAAATTGGTTGTTCTTTGAACAGCCCTCTTTGACGAATATGTCTAACTGCTCCAAAATGTCTCCCAACTCGTTCTCGAAGAAAGACCAATTTTTGTGTTCATCACGACAATTTACAATTTCTTGAACACTGATAATACATTGATGGCTTTATCTCCACTGGGAAAGAAGGAGCTTAAACTGAACGCTTCAATCTGAAGTTGCTGGAGAGCTTCGCTTAGAAGCACCATCCCTCTCTTACCCCGGTCATAATTTCCTCCCGATAAGGCGGTCAAGACAACACCAGATCCATAAATTTCATTTTCTGCAAAGACTTTGTGTATCCCTGTTTCTTTGAGATAGACACCACAGCACGGGATATTAATACCTAAAGACCTAGTTATGACCTATTATGCATTGCAGTTTGAGCACTCTTGTGACTCCACAATGCAACCCACAAAATGTGTAACCGTACATCCTGTGCAACCAATCGCACAAAATGTGTAACCGTACATCCCATCCAACCAATTGCACTTTTGGATTGGGTGGAGAGTCTTCATTTAAGACGCTCACTATTTGCATTATGCATTTGCTCGCTGCTCGCAGTTTGAGCACTCTTGTGACTCCACAATGCAACCCACAAAATGCGTAACCGTACATCCTGTGCAACCAATCGCACAAAATGTGTAACCGTACATCCCATCCAACCAATTGCACTCTTGGATTGGGTGGAGAGTCTTCATTTAAGACGCTCACTATTTGCATTATGCATTGCTCGCTGCTCGCAGTTTGAGCACTCCTGTGACTCCACAATGCAACCCACAAAATGTGTAACCGTACATCCTGTGCAACCAATCGCACAAAATGTGTAACCGTACATCCCATCCAACCAATTGCACTCTTGGATTGGGTGGAGAGTCTTCATTTAAGACGCTCACTATTTGCATTATGCATTGCTCGCTGCTCGCAGTTTGAGCACTCTTGTGACTCCACAATGCAACCCACAAAATGTGTAACCGTACATCCTGTGCCCAAGTTCAGGAGTTGCCATAAAGCCATTATGGTAATAACCGGGAGGGCACATTGCTATACATTGTACCTAAAGACCTAAAAAGATATCATCAAATTGTGTAGGATTTAGAAGTTGTTACTCTTTTGCAACCTTGTAAACACCCTCGTCACACCATAGCGGGCCATAATCCTGATCCTTTTGTCTCAAAACATCTTGAAAATGGTGTCATATTCAGTGGCTGGATATGGAATAATCGGTGTAAATGCGACACGTGTAATAGGACCTGCTGGGTTAGTAAGCAAACTGTTAATGGAGACAAAGGAAGGGACATTGGCAGGTCCAAAAACTTTAGAGCGGGCTGCACTCCAGATTCGAATATACTCCGTCGTTGAAGTATCCAGTCGTATTGAAATCTGAAGCTATTTCTCCCCTCTTCCCTATGTTGGTTGCTTTTTCCAGTGTTTGACATGGAAGGACTTTTCCAGTGTTTGACATGGAAGGACATGGTCCAGGGCTTCAACGTTTCTCGAATCAGCAGGCAAACGGGGTCTTGGTTGATCAACTTTGCTTGTTTCGTTAGACGGGTTCTGAAATAAGACGAGCACTGTATCATGACTTCCATCCTTTCCTATGAAAAAAGTGACATTCAGTGATTGAATATCGAAACATTTGTCAAGAGCCTACGTCAATTAGAAGAATACTAGCCGGTGCCCGGCGTCGCACGCCGGTTTAGCTGTTTGCTGAACGCATTTAAAATCCTTTGAGATGTTGGGAAGGTGGCTTCAACACGATGAAATCAAAGTTTGACTCTATCCCTCCCGGGTGACGTATCTTTTAACCATATTTTGAAAAAGATTTTTGTGGCAAAAATGATCAGAAAACAGAAAGGGCGTCATTCCCAAATGACACCATACCGGCGACCAGCGACGTCCGAGACGGCTCTGCAATTAGATTTTTTTCTCGCTTCGCTCGTGTTATATTTGCCGTAGTTCTTGATGTTTAGGAAAACTTTGATGTCAAGATAAGCGGAGTGAAATAATAGACATGACGCACGCGATTCGTCGAAAAAAGGCAGCCCGGGGAAGAAAGGTATGGGTATGGGTATGTGCCGGCCTTAAGGGTGCTTTTTTTGAAACATGGCAGTTTGAAAAATCGGAAGATCAAACTTCAGTCCCACTAAGAATTGGAAAAATAGGAACATTTCAACTTTTTACCCCCAGAAAGATAGAAATTTGGTCAAATTAGTTCCAAAAAGTGAATTAAAATTCACACAATTTCCCTTCTTTCTTCTCTTTATTCTGCTAAGGGTCCGAGGGGCAGCTGGGGCAGGGCCGAAAGTCAGCTCGCAACCATAGTCTCCCCGGAAGGCAGCTAGGACAGGCAGAGAAAAAATCGTGATAGCGCAATTTTATGTTGCTTTTTATAAAATAACTTCGTCATAACTTCAATAATTTTTCAAATTCAACAATGACTTGGCTTTACAGCAAAATAATAATCGACATACATGTTTAAAGGTCCCTTTTTACGAAGTAAGAATTCTAGTTTTTACCGCCTTTCGAATGTATTTTTAATGTTGCTGTTGTTCTAACAAACTTGTCTTGTGATTCTTGTGTTTTATTTTACATTTGTTCTTTTCTTTAACAGATTCTGTTTAAAAGATTTCTTTTGTTTTGAAAAGAATTCGAATGTCTCAAATCAAACAAGGTCGTTAATTACATTCGAAAACATAAAACAAAAGAAAAGAAAGAAAAAAAAGAAAAAAGTCTAATCTATCAATCAAAACAAAGTTTTCATAAAACGGCGCGAATCTGATTCAACACATTTGTGGAGCAAGAAGCAAAAGTCATCTTTTAAAAGAACATTGCTTGCGAAAACGAAAGTGACACACAAAAAACAAACAAAAAACAAACCAACAAAAAACAAACTGACATACAGACTACGGCTATTAATATATAGATTTAGATATTTGCCATTAATAATGAAGTGTGAAAAATAGTTACCTGAAAGCGTATTTTCTTCATGATCAAAGTTATCCATTGCACCGTTAGTTAAGTCATCGGAGTCGATCGACTCATCGACAGGTACTTGGTACTCTCCAGCAGTTTTAATGATGCGGTTTGCAGTATTGACATCAATATTCTCCATTGCTTTATAATTTATGCATAACCCGAGTCGATTTAGAATCTCAATTAGTTTCTTTGATTTTGTTAGGTCATGTAAAGTTTCCGCAATGAGAATGCTAAGAGGTGAAACTTTTGATGAATTGTGGACGGCGTTATATAAAACTTGGAAAATAACATCACGTTTCAAGACTGCCTTTCTTGTAACTCTCTAAACTAATTTCGATGTCTTCGGCATTCTTGAAAGATCCTTCTAGATCTTTAAATTCATACTGCTTACACTCCTCCCTTAGTTTCTTAGCACAGCTTTTAATAGGATCACTATCATGTACTGTAGTGACAACATCAGTCTTTTTGATCGAATTTAAAAAGAAAACTTGAGATTTTCTTTTATTCTTGGGATAGGCGAAACAAATTTTGTCTCCACAAAGTACTCAATCAAGTGTGGTTCTTCAATGCTCTTTTTGATAACGTAATATATGCTAGTGATAAAAAGATTGATAACATAAAAGGATTAGTGGAAAAGACTAGGTACGGCTAGGCAAAAATTACAAAATTGGAATTATGAAAGTTTAAAGAAAAGCTTAAAAGTTAAACACCAGTTCTAACCATTACTGAGAAAGATTTTCAATACCTTTGCCAGATGGGCGGAATAGTTCATTGACGTTATCACAGACACTTGATAAAGAGTAAGCATTATTTGCAAAATCCAATCCGTCGAGAGTCTCGTTTAACAATTTTCCAGTGTCCGAATCGGTGATCTTTGAAAAGTCGCTTTCTAACAGTTTTTCCACATCACGCTTAAATTTTAGTAAATAGGAGCTGTAGCAATTCTTATGATAATGATAATACACATCCTCAGCAAAAACATCACCCGGTGATTCGAATAATATACATCTAGTGTGTACATCATCTTTGAAGAAATTAATGGCTTGCAAGAATTCAAGAGCTCTCTCAACCTCACAAATCCTATGGGTCTAAAAATTATCCTATCTGGAGATACGAAGTACTTTCGTTTTCTCAAAAAATTGACGATATTGACTAAAAAATAAAAATAACGGGATAATATTAGTTTGTATAAACGACTGGAAGAATCCGGTGTTTCGGCCTTATAGAATCCTCGGCCAGCTATGCAGAAGCTTGCGTAGCGAGAAAACAAAGGGTTTTTTCTGAAAACAAAAGAAAGCTTTTCTCGGACGGGGGTGCTTCCGTAAGAATTTGGCGCGCGAAAGGTAAGGAGAAATTAATTTTTGATCAAGCAACAACAAACTCTCAAAACAAAATGAAAGACGAAAAAAAAAAAATCAACTCACATTTTTTTTTCAAGAAAAGTTTTTTTTGAGCGGAGAAAAAAATTATAATTGCAATAACCATAGACATGACACTTTTCTTTTGTTTGGAGTTAGTTCAAAACAAACCAGAAAGATTTTTCGAGAGATAAAATTGTTGTGTGTTCTGATTTCTCCTTTTATGTGTTTCGACCAACGGTGTGCGTCTCGATTGTTTTTTCTAAACCAATCAAATCGATTTACGAAATCAAAACAAACCGTTTTTTTCCGAACAAGCCCCCTAGATTTTTTTTTCATTAACAATAGCAAACCAATATTAATATGAAGCTTTTGGCTTGCACAAAGGTTTCTAGACGACTAAAATTTGTTCCCTCCATTACTTTTTGTTTTATTTATACTATATCTGAATTAGTCGTCTAGCTTGCTAGACTAACAAGTGTTTGGAAAAACTGAATCATAAAACTTGTCTGAGATTTTTGTAACTGTGACCACCATGCTTCAATTCGCTGGTTGTTGTATGATGTTCCATATATATGAGCTTTCATGCCAGAAAACACATCATCATGATTCCGTCTTAAGTAAGACTGCATGGCGGCAGCAATAACATTCTCTGTACCGCAATCTGTTCGAAGACGCCAGGGAACGAATCCATTTTCATGAATTTTACCTACTAAAATAGAAGCTATTCGTATCGGGTCATTGTTCGATGGAAGTAACCTTAGCCAGATCAGCTTTCGACTGTAACCATCTATGCATCCGTGAATTGGGAAACCAAAAGGCTTCAATTTGTCATATCCATCGAAATGCCAGCAACCATTTGATCTCCACCTGTCACAAATCGCAAAAATAATGCAAGATCTTTTTTGCTTAGTGTGTTCAAATATTTTGTTAAAAAACCATACACACGAACTTTATCTGCATTATCCTGTATTGCCTTTAAAGAATTTATTGCCCGGTTGTTGGCATTGTTGTTTGGTGTCAAACGGAATTTTTTTGAACTTCTTCAAAACTTCCCCCAGGCAATTCGCAATGTATCTAGGCTTTTGGATAAGCTCAGCATGAGCTATTTCAGTTAAAAGTTCAATGACATTCTCAGATAGAGCTTTCTGTTACNATTCACGCTTCCTGTAACGCGACTTGATAAACAGTTTTCTTATATTAACCGCGGACTTTAAGTCAGTAAAATAAATCTAATGACACTAACGAATGATCCGGAAAAACAACTCCGGGTAGGCTAAAAACAAGCTGCGACAAAAAAGACTCCGGAGCATACCCTGCGAGTGCATGTTTTGCAGGGGTGTCGCACCGCCCCTGCGGTATGCATATGTTATGCATAACCATATGTTATGCTCGAACTCTATATTCGTATTCTAATGAAAAACCGAACGAGCTTTCATTTGATCGTGGAGACGTGTTAAAAATTATCGATAAACCTGTTAGCGATTCTATCCACGGCTGGTGGCTCGCAGTTGATGAAAGTGGGAGGGAAGGGTTCGTGTCAAATACTTTTGTTAGGGAACTTGATAGTGTTGAAACGAAAGCAATCGAGGTATGTTTTAACTGTAAAAACAATCTGAAAAGCCCTTCAAAAGTGAACACAGCAAAAAGCACACACTCATACACGAATCCTGATTTAGTTCTTCTTGACAAGGCCACTGAACTTGATGAAAATTATCAATACCCAAGCTGCCCAGATGATGTGTTTTTAGATGAAGTTAAAAATCGAAATCGTAAGAGTTTAACGTATGCTGCTGCTGCTAAAAACAGTGACAATCAAGATCAACAATATCAAGATCTCCGTTGAAGAGCCTGATAGAAGTGATTCTTCCACATGATATTTATCAAAGAAGCGAAAGAGAAATGCGGGAGAAATTAGAAGAATTCAGTGTAAATTTATAAATCGCACCTAAATTACAGAAAAACAAGACGACTTGAAGTTGAAAATTTCGCCTAGAATTTGAACTGCATGGAAAAAACAAGAAGTAGAGATTGAAGCTAATCTGAAATCTACTTTACATCGAGCCTTAATGAAACAATTTTACACGAACAACGAGGCTTAAAATTGCTAAAAAAATTAAGACCGATTTAAGAACAATTGTTGTTTAATTTTTAAGAACTCTTATAAAGTATATGCTTATAGGAAAAATAAAATATGTACATATTGTGCGCCATCCCTTGTGTACTTTGTAAGAACTAATTACCGAAAGGTAAATCACCATCTATCAAGACTTATTGATTTGATTCTTATAAAGTAAATGCTTATAAGAAAAATAAATATGCTCATATTGTGCGCCGTCCCTTGTTTACTTTGTAAGAACTTATTACCGAAAGGTATGTCACCGTCTATCAAGAGTATTGATTTGATTCTTATAAGTAAATGCTTATAAAAAAATAATATGCTCATATTGCGCCATATCTTGTTTACTTCGTTTAAAAAACTGTTTAACAAGAGGTATAGAGTTTGATGATTCTTATAAAGTATATGCTTCTAAAAAAATAATATGCTATCTATGTCCCCGTTACTTGTAAGAACTATTACGGAAAGTAGTCACTGTCTATCAAGAGTTATTTATTGATTTATAAAGTATATGCTTATTGTGCGCCATCCCGGGTTGACTTTTGAAGAACTAATTACTGAAAAGTTGTCCAAAGGTATTGATTTATAAAGTATATCTTATAGAAAAATAAATATGCTTATATTGTGCGCCATCCCTTGTTTACTTTATAAGAACTAATTACCGAAAAGTATGTCACTGTCTATCAAGAGTTATTGATTTAATTCTTATAAAGTATATGCTTATAAGAAAAATAATTATGCTCATAGTGTGGGCCATCCCTTGTTTATTTTGTAAGAACTAATTACCGAAAGGTATATCCCCATATATAAAGAGTTATTGATTTCATTCTTATAAAGTATATGCTTCTAAGAAAAATAAATATGCTCATATTGTGCATCATCCCTTGTTTACTTTGAAAGATCTAATTACCGAAAGGTATATCACCGTCTATCAAGAGTTATTGATTTGAATCTTATAAAGTATATGCTTATAAGAAAATAAAATCAAAACTGTGAAGCTAAAGACACAAAGATATATGACGAAATCCAAAGAAAACGCGCGAAAATCGTGCGTGGTTATACGAGCGTGTAATTTGTAAATTAAATTTAGTGAGTTCGTCCACCGTATCAAGTACTTTCGTTTTCTAATTTTTCGTCCGATGACACCGCCGCTGAATGCCTATCGTAATACTTTCGCTAAGGCGAAATTAACAAAGAAACAGGGAAGATTCCTATACGAAAATTGAGCCGCAAAGATGCTGAAGCGACACTTAATGAGGAGAAGGAAGGTTCATATGTGGTGCACCAAAGTGTAAGCATGGTAAGGTTTTACACCTGTTATAATGCTCCAAATTATCTTTTCAACGGTATATATTTTGTTAGCATTGGTTCAAAAATAGCAAGCAAAACAAAGATTAGAATTTAGTGAATGATAGTACAATAACTAAGTGTTTGAGCATTCTACACTACTAAGTTATCTGGAAAATTTAGTGTTTTTTCAAAAAAACAATGTCAGCTGTTTAAAAACAAAGCAAAGAAAACAGAAGTCCAACCTTACCTGAGCCCTCGGAGGAGGGGTACAAAGTTTGCGAGATGACGAGTATGTCCGAGCCAAAGTTCAAAAATCGACCCTTAGACTTAGAGGGACTGAATTTTGAAAATTTTGTCCATCTTTTGACGTTTTTGCCACCCTTAGGTTTCCCAAAAACTCCAGTCAAAATTTCCAAGAATTTTTGACTCTTTGAGGGACCCTTATGGTTCGCACATACCCAGCAACCATTTTGCCTAAGTACAGCTGGAAAGTTTCTTACACATATTCCCAAAGAGTTCTAAATTAATTTAAAACACTTTGTCATGGTGCAATCTTTTTATAGCCTGGTGATCTCACTCTCTCGATAAAGCGTCAGGAACATGTTGGTCACATCTGGATTGGAAAAGCAGAAGGCAAATTCATATACAGTACACCCCGACGATTCAAAAATATTGAACAGCTCATTGAAAGTCACCAAAAAAAGAATCTAATGACAAAAGGAGGAAAAACTGTTCGACTGTCCGTCAAAGATGAAGATATGGCGAGCGAGGAAGTCAAGCGTGAGTATGATTCGTTCAAGAAGAAATCGTATTACGCGGGAAAGCTATCGCGACAAGATAGTGTCAAAAGACTGATTAAGGGGGTAGTCAGATGAGATTTTGAAAATTGGTGAAAAATTTATCAATTTCGGGATTTAAGGCTTTTTAGTATCCTTTATCCTTCCTGAACATACCCTGAAAATTTCAAGGCCGTAGCATAAATATCTGCCGATATATAGGGTTTCTTATGAGCCCTGGTATACAATTTTCTCCTTAGCAACGGTAAATCGCATCCGTTGCTAGGGCCTCATTTCCGTATGGCTGCTCTAAACATAGCATCATAACATACCAAATGAAAGCTCTTTTTACACCCTTTTTGGGCGTCTAAGTCAATACCGCCTTATTTCCCCGGGATTTCTAAATATGACGTAATTAAAGATGGTAACCGAAGAAGTGGTATTTTCAAAAACATTCACATTTGGGAGGGCAGTCAGCTGTGTTTTGACATGGAAAAGAGCTTAGTATTTTTTGGATGAATTATATTATTGAAGTTCATTTCATTTTCTCACATCGGGAAAGCTTGGAAGCCTATAATTGGTGAAAGCACAATTTGATTCCGCGAACTGATGTTTTCGAGCAGTAAAACTTGTACACCGAAAAAACTTTTTGTGATGGACTATAGACTATGAACCATGGTATGAATAAAGTTTGAAACAAGGAAACACATTCAATGATGTCATTATGAGTCTTAAACCAGTGGAAATCAGTCTTTGATGAATCGTGGCACCATGGCGCCAGGAGGCGATCCGGAAATTGAGTAAAACTTATGCATGATTGACGTTCACCTGAAGACACGTTTCCCGAAGATCAACACTGAATTCAACTGTAAATGTATAAACAGATTTGAGGGAGCACAAGGATGATATTTTGTTGGCAATATGTTTTTTGACGAGAAATGCATTTTATTGACTTAAAGGCCATGTTTCGCATGTACGCAGAGTTGACGCAAAACTTGGAAATTCCCAGTCCCCGAGCACGTGGAAGGGCATTTTTTCAAAAAACGGACTATTTAATATATTTCTAGTAACTTTTCAACATTAAAATAATGTGTCAATCCATTTTGGTCAACCACAGCAAAATTTTTAAACGGTCTATGTATCGCAGAAAAAATTGAGAAAACCTCTATTTAACTTTCTGCGCCGTTTTCTCAAACCGTTTTAGGGGGTTTCCCGCACCTTGTCAGCCTTTCTCAGATTGAGAAAGCTATGACTTGAAATTTTCAGGGTAGTGTTCCATTAGGAAGCCTCAGATGAATGAAGCAGTTTTCAAAAAATCATTTTTGACTTTTAACTGAAAAGTAAAATTTAGTTCCAGCCCCGGCTTGAAATTTTGAAAAATTTTTCAACATTCTGGAGACTTTCATAATCTAACCTTCACCAAAAAATTTTTTGACTAGCTTCTTAGCTTTTTAAAGGTTGACACAATATTTACAAATTACACGCTCGTATAACCACGGAAGGTTTTCTTTGGATTACGTCATTATATCTTTGTGTCTTTAGCTTCACAGTTTTGATTTTTCTTTATTTTCTTATAAGCATATACTTTAATAAGAATCAATCAATAACTCTTGTAAAGCGGTGAAATACCTTTCGGTAATCAGTTCTTACAAAGTAAACAAGGGATGGGGCACAATATGAGCATATTTATTTTTCTTATAAGCATTTACTTTATAAGAATCAAATCAATAACTCTTGATAGACGGTGATATACCTTCCGGTAATTAGTTCTTACTAAGTAAAAAAGGGATGGCGCACAATATGACCATATTTATTTTTGTTATAAGCATTTACTTTATAAGAATCAAATCAATAACTCTTGATAGACGGTGATATACCTTCCGGTAATTAGTTCTTACTAAGTAAACAAGGGATGGTGCAAAATAAGAGCATATTTATTTTTCTTATAAGCATATACTTTATAAGAATCAAATCAATAACTCTTGATAGACGGTGATATACCTTCCGGTAATTACTTCTTACTAAGTAAACAAGGGATGGTGCAAAATAAGAGCATATTTATTTTTCTTATAAGCATATACTTTATAAGAATCAAATCAATAACTCTTGATAGACGGTGATATACCTTTCGGTAATTAGTTCTTACAAAGTAAACAAGGGACGGCGCACAATATGAGCATATTTATTTTTCTTAAAAGCATTTACTTTATAAGAATCAAATCAATAACTCTTGATAGATGGTGATTGCCTTCCGGTAATTAGTTCATACAAAGTAAACAAGGGACGGCACACAATATGACCATATTTATTTTTCTTATAAGCATATACTTTATAAGAATCAAATCAATAACTCTTGATAGACGGAGATATACCTTTCGGTAATTAGTTCTTACAAAGTAAACAAGGGATGGCGCAAAATAAGAGCATATTTATTTTTCTTAAAAGCATTTACTTTATAAGAATCAAATCAATAGCTCCTGAAAGACGGTGATTGCTCCCGAAGGGAGCCTATGTTGCTTCACGAGGCCGTGCTGGGGATCGAGCTGGCGAAAAATTGTTCAAGAAAAAAAACGGGACGATGTAACCTAGTGACCGCATCTACTAAAAGATTGCCGTGTGGTGAGCTTTTAAGCTAGCTCGACCGCGCGAACAGATATTTTGCGTTTTTGGCGCTCCAAAGTCATAGCTTGGAATACAACAACACCGCGTGAACAGAAATTTAGCGTCTTTAGCGCTCCAAAGTCATAGCTTGGAATACAACAACAAAAAGCAACGAAAGCAACTTGGGCATTGGGCAGTTGGTTTCAGAAAGTAGAAGGTATAATCCCATATACTGTTCTGCAACTTTGATAGTAAGTATAATACTATTTTATCAAAAGTAATGTTTCAGATAGGATGTATGATTGAAAATTATTTTAAAGAATTTCTTTTTGCTTTGTATCCTTGTTGTATAATCAGGCATCAGTTACTTTACTGTTACTTTTGGGTAATTATTATCAGAAATTGGAAAAAAGTTCGCATACCACCATTAACGAACCTTCTGTTTACTCTCGGGTACCTAATAGCCGGGGGGTTTGGAATAAGCGGGGGGGTTGGAAAAAATCTCAAAACTCAATAAGCGGGGGGGTTGGAATAAAAATGTCCTGGGTGGAAAATTTTTGAAAAAGAGGCTAATACAGCAGAATTAGGACAAAAGAGAGAACTTTCAAAAACATTTTCCCAAAAATTAATAAGCGGGGGGGTTGGAATAAGAATGTCCTGGGTGGAAAATTTTCGAAAAATTAATTAGCGGGGGGGACGGCTATTAGGTACCCGAGAGTATCTCCATGCGATGTCAATTGAATTCAATTGATCCAAATTTTCGTAATTGAACTATCAAATTTTATCAAACAGAATCAAACTATAGGTGTTTGGTTACTGAACCTGATCGAAGACGACCCTGTCGAACGAAAGAAATATTTCTATCCCCAGACAAACAAATTGCGCTGCCAGATAAGTGAACCACCCGGCTGGATAAGTGAACGTGTTGTCACGAGTTAACGCACGGTCGACTAAGTTCGCATGAAAGCGGGCAGAATAGGGATGGCCATCCATATGGTGAAATTGACGCCCATGTGTGATCGCCCAATTGTTTAAGTACGTCTCGCAGACCACACGTTCAGTCCGGGGTAAGTCTCAAAAAGTAATGTTAAAATCCTCGGACACGCAACAAGAAAATCCCTGGAGTCCGGGGAATCGGCAGGGTCGTTCGAACATTCAACTTTACCAGAATCTTTTAATTTCGTGACTGTTCGATTTGGTTGCGGTAATCTAACACCTATCGTTTGATAATGTTAGATTAGATTGGTGCCCGTGAAAAAGGGTAATTTGCATCATTTGAGGGAAACTTTACATTGCCTCCAAACTGAACTGCCAGTTACATCAAAATGCCTCGAAAATGTCAATATGAAAATTGCGTAATCAGAGAACGTATGTCTCGCTCATTATAAAAAGGCCGAGACAAACTTTCAATAATTGGATTGTAACATCGAGTTAAGTCTCTTTTGTTAAGTCACCAGGGGGTAAATAAAACAGACCTTGATACATTTATCGTTCGTTTCAACTTGACGATTCGTTTAAAACTCAGCCTCCTAAATATTTGGGGTAGGTAAAATATGTACAAAGAAATTCATACTTTTCCAACCAGGCAAATCTTTAAAAAAGAAGCAAACAATAAAATATAATTACCCTTTCCAAATAAACCTCTTCGGTGGCGAGCGTAGTCTACTCTGACGTAATTGTAAAATTTATGTAATGGGAGTTTGACATAGTAATGTAATGTTGTTTGGGGAATTATGAAGTTCTCTGGAATTTCGATTGCATTTATTCAGGTTGATTTTTTATGACTTCTAATGGTACTTTTTCTAACGAGTTTGATTACTCTGTTCTCACACTTATGTCTTTTTTTTCACGTCCTTTTCGGTGATTACTTTTATTTTTATTTTTAAAGACAGGTAAGAAGGCATATTGATGTAACTGACTGCAGACTTTTCTTGGTACCCTTTTTCACGGTAATCAAACAGTCTGATTGACATCACCTGGATATTTATTACAAATTATCTATTGACAGTTTCTTCTTCTCTATTCCTATTTCAGCTTTATGGTTTTGCCTTCCAGCCTTCGTTCATTCACCATGACAAATACCATATTAACCATTAAAGTAGTTTTACACGTTGGATGTACCGTCAACTGCTTTAAAGCCAGATTGACATTATATGTTTTTACGAGATCTGAATCGCTGCTTCAAATACGCTGAGTTTGCACAAAGATAGCAGTTGTTCAACCAATCATCAAACTTCATTTTAATATAACATTTTAATGACAAGAGAGGTTTGACTTCAAAATGTTGAACAAGAATTGGAATGAATTGTCTGCGTTTTTAATGGAGCTGTGCAATGTTTGTGCAATGGGACACCAAAACAGCAACCATTTTAACCGAACCTCCACAGAATCATCTTTTTTGTACTGTCCATTAAACATGGAAATCTGTTTGTTGTTGAAGAGGATGTGACGATAGAGAGAAAAAGCTGACCAGAAAGCAGTATGTCCCATGTTATCTCAAGTAATCCCATTTTAGAGCAGTTGACAGGACACAAACTTGACATTAACACTCCTTTTGTTGGGGAAATTCCTGAAGGATATTTCATGTTATGTTCCTGTTGTTTGGTTGTATTTTGAATCATTTTGGTTTTGGAATGCTTCTGTACAGTACCCACTGTATTCTTTACAAAACAATATTACATTACGATATAGACAACAACTTAGCTGAAAATTATATCATTGTCAAAATATAGTCTTGGAAATTATAAATTCATGTTTTGATATGTTTGTTATTTTTATTTTTGTTATTGTTATTTCAAAGAAAATGCTTTTGAGAAAAAAGTCATTCTAAATATTTCCTGAAGATTATTCCAAGACCCTGCCTATAAAACATGAAAAGCTTTGTAATTCAAGCTTTATAAGGTATCTATTAAAGGTGGCATGTTTAGTGCAAGCTATGGCTGAGAAAAATTGAATACTTCGCAATATCACTGTATTTCTGACAAAAATAAACACGGCATTTCGCCTTTTCTGAATTTCAATCAATCACTGTCAAATGCCTGTCATCGGGAGCATCATAGCGAAAGCTACTTGCTAGTATACCTTTCGGTAATTAGTTCTTACAAAGTAAACAAGGGACGGCACACAATATGACCATATTTATTTTTCTTATAAGCATATACTTTATAAGAATCAAATCAATAACTCTTGATAGACGGTGATATACAGTGCCGTAGGAAGCATTTTCATATTGGGGGGGCTGAAGTTTAGTGACACCGCGAGGGCCAACCATGGTTTGGCCCGAGGGGGAAAATTTTGAAAATTTGAGCTATAGATTGCTTAAAAATACACTCAAAACATGCACAATAAAGACAATTATGACAAATTAAAAAAGAAAAACTTTGCATTTTGCAAAATAACCATTTTTGAAAAAATTATTGGGGGGGCATAGCCCCCCCTTGCCCCCCCAGTTGCTACGGCACTGATATACCTTTCGGTAATTAGTTCTTACAAAGTAAACAAGGGACGGCGCACAATATGAGCATATTTATTTTTCTTAAAAGCATTTACTTTATAAGAATCAAATCAATAACTCTTGATAGATGGTGATTGCCTTCCGGTAATTAGTTCTTACAAAGTAAACAAGGGACGGCACTCAATATGACCATATTTATTTTTCTTATAAGCATATACTTTATAAGAATCAAATCAATAACTCTTGATAGACGGTGATATACCTTTCGGTAATTAGTTCTTACAAAGTAAACAAGGGATGGCGCAAAATAAGAGCATATTTATTTTTCTTATAAGCATTTACTTTATAAGAATCAAATCAATAGCTCCTGATAGACGGTGATATACCTTTCGGTAATTAGTTCTTACAAAGTAAACAAGGGACGGCGCACAATATGAGTATATTTATTTTTGTTATAAGCATTTACTTTATAAGAATCAAATCAATAACTCTTGATAGACGGTGATATACCTTTCGGTAATTAGTTCTTACAAGGTAAACAAGGATTGGGGTACAATATGAGCATATTTATTTTTGTTATAAGCATTTACTTTATAAGAATCAAATCAATAACTCTTGATAGACGGTGATATACCTTCCGGTAATTAGTTCTTACAAAGAAAACAAGGGACGGTGCACAATATGAGCATATTTATTTTTCTTATAAGCATTTACTTTATAAGAATCAAATCAATAACTCTTGATAGATGGTGATATACCTTTCGGTACTTAGTTCTTACAAAGTAAACAAGGGATGGCGTGCAATAAGAGCATATCAATTTTTTATAAGCATATACTTTATGAGAATTTTTAAAAATTAAACAGCAATTGTTCTTAAATTGGTCTTATTTTTTTAGCGATTTTAAGCCTCGTTGTTCTTGTTGTAAAATTGTTTCATCAAGGCTCGATGTAAAGTAGATTTCAGATTAGCTTCATCTACTTCTTGTTTTTCCCATGTAGTTCAAACTCTAGGCGAAATTTTCGACTTCAAGTCGTCTTGTTGATTTTACTACACTCTTCTCGAGATGCATAAATTTATTGTTGTCCTCGTTTTCAAACAGATTTCATTGCTATAAAATTACATATTCACAATGATAATTGTGTTGTTTACACCTCATGAGACATTTTGAATTTCAAGTACTTTAGTTTTAGAGTTAATGTTTGCCTTTTGGGAATTTAAATTGGTTTAAATGTATAATTTCATAGGAATGAGATCTTTTTGAAAACGAGGACAAAAATAAATTTATGCATCTCGAGATGTGTCTTGAACTTGCGTTGAGAAATTAGTTTGTTTTGCTCACTTTTTGATCATGTGATTAAATCTTAAACCGCAATCCCAAGAAGGAATACTTGGTAACGTGATCAAAAATCAAGCAAATCGATATTAACAAAGGAAAAAGGTAACAAAAAGTTAAAACAAAGCTCTCAGACCAGGGTTTTTATACGGATTATGATAGGGTTGATAAAAAAAGATGAGATTATTGGTGAGTCTACAGTATCTTGAATGGTAAATAATTATCTTCTAATTTTAGGAGGTGCATAATTTAATGAAATTACTCAAAAAAAAATTCTAAATTCTAAAATAAATTAAAAATCATTAGCTCACGATTTATACTTAAAAAACTAAAACCTAAACCGAATAAATCCATGAAATTACACAAAGGGCGTGAGTATGACAAAATTTGACCTTCTTTTCAAGAGCTAAATGATCAAAATACGATTGACATAGTACGAAATAACAATGGACAATTTCAATAAATTAATGAATCATATAATACAAAAACAGAAACTGAAAGTAAAAGTTTGCAATTTATTCAAACAAGGTCTCTGTACGCAAAGAATACTTGGTCTGTAAAATTGCCCTGCTTTCACAATGTTTTACTGAATCAAAATATTGAAGACTATTTATGATGTAGCTTTTCATACGGAAGTACCCAAAAAAGACAAGATGTTACAATAAGATGCTTCAATGTCATGAATATGATGTCAGCTTCTATGACGTTTTCTGGATTTACCACCACCAGATGACTTCGCACAAGAGGACTAAATCGATTTGTTTGTTGAATGTTGCCATGGTGTTACCATAACTTCAACATGGGATTTCGTTTTGAACAAGTTGAATAATATCATAAGCTCTTGCTCTGAAAAATGGATTAGAAGAAATGATAAACAGATTGTTGCTAGAGGATGAACTTTATTGGATGGACTTAATTTGGTTGTTATATTTTTGGACAGAAGTCAATATCAAATGAGCAAAAAATATGTGTTAAGTTCTGAAAAGGCACAAATTTAGAAAAATACACAAAATTAAATTTGGCCAAAAAAAAATAAATTCGCCAAATTTTCATCCCGCCAAAATTTATTCCTTTGAGGTACATACCACTTATAAAGCTTTGACATGAAATGTTCTGATCAGTGCATAATCTTATTCAAAATCGAACGGGGAATCTTATATTTGTTCGAATTACAGAGAGAAACGAATTATAGAATGTGTTTTAAGAGGGTTTCTCATTGCCGGTCCCTTGACGGGGACTGAGAACAAGTTCGAATTATAAAAAGGTTCGAATAAGCCAGAGTTTACTGTAAGTGTTCAACATAAAACCCGGTAAATCACAGTGGGGTAAATCATCCAAAATTTTTAATTTAAGTTCTCAGTTAAAGAAGGGTTGATATGACCTAGAGATCTGGTGATGAAGGAAAAGAGAGAGCGCAGGCGTACGGGAATAGCAAACACTGACAGCACAGCAGAATTTATTAAAATTCATATTTTGACACAGCCGACAGAAAAAAAGGATCATTTCACCATCAAACCCGTACACCTTTCCCCAAAGAGGGGGATAGAATAAGAGATATAACCATATTACCGTTTGTTGAGGTAGGAATCTTTGATGATTTGAATCATGTATTCTGATGCTTGGCGTTCAGTAAGAGTTGGTGCAAAACGTTGTCTGGCAATGGAAAGAAAGTAGGAAGAAAAATGTAAGAAAAAATCCATTGGGGGCTTGTACATTAGGATGTAAAATAGATCGAGCAATCACTATAAGTTGTTGTCTTTTTACGTTGAAGTTGTTTGTATAATACCTTAGTCTGAATCGCAAACCTTTGTGATATACTTCCTATGTAGGTCTGCTTAATTAGTGTATTGCTTGCCTGCTACGGTTGCTCATTATGGTGGCCGATTATTCTTTTTTGGCGAGTTGCAAATTTTTTGGTTTTAGAAATTCAATTTCTATGAAAAACCTTTTCGCTAGAGGATGAGCAGAAGCCTATAGAAGCTAATAATAATAATAGCTCTTCTAGACACTAAATCAACAGGGATGAGGGGTTGAACTTCATACCTGAGCCGTTTCAACGTCTCTCCTCTGAAGCATGGAAGTCCTGTATCCAACATCAATGCTACCAAAGATACAAAGGCTTCCGTGTATGGTCTGACAGAGAAAGTGAGTGATTGAAATATCTTTCCAACGAAGGGTAATCAATGTTAAAACAATAAGGTTTTTTAAGATAATGGGCTTTTCCAGAAAAAAACCGTATACCCCCTGTTGAGGAGGTCCATTTCCGTTCCAAGGGTTGATATGTGGCGGAATTTCATAGGGAGATACAAAAATCTGTCAAAAATAACTGGAATTCCAATAAGGTTTTTTAAGATAATGGGCTTTTCCAGAAAAAAGACGTATACCCCCTGTTGAGGAGGTCCATTTCCGTTCCAAGGGTTGATATGTGGCGGAATTCCATAGGGAGATACAAAAATCTGTCAAAAATAACTGGAATTCCATGGGGGTAGCTTTTAAATCCTACTAAAATTCAGAATTCCAGAGGGGTTTACACCTGAGATTGCCTGGAATTCCAGGGAGTTACAGTATTTCCAGCCACAGAGGGATGGACCTCCTCAATGATTTTTGCAGCTTTAAACGACATCATTTAACATATCTTTTACCATTTGCTTACACATCATTTTTAAAGAAAAAGCTTTCTTTGATTAAAAAATGAACAACTTTTCCGTTTTTCAGCGCCGCAGGAGCACAAATTAATCAATGTTAAAACAAGAAGATTTTAAAGATAACGAATGGGCGTGTAGAAAAAAAAACGAAACACTTACCGGACTGCAAGGTAAGCTCGGACACATAGCTCCATGAACCATCTAAAATAATAATAAAATATTTTACACTTCTTTACATGAGGCTCAAATCTAACAAATATAGTTTAATTCAAATAAATCAAAATATTTTTGAGATTTGGGATTTGAAATTTTCATGTGTGCATATATAGATTCTCTTTGCACGGAAAGAAATCCCAAAAAAAATCTACCTGAAACTAGGGGCGTCAAGATTTCCGCCAATCAGATTTACCCAATCGGGCGTTAACTTCATGTCTGGTTCGAAACCAAGGTTACCACCAGGCGATGATTCGAACATGAAACCGAAATCTGAAAAATGAAATCAGCCAGTATGAAATCCATTCAGTAAATTCAAAAAAAGTTATGATTTTGGGAATATTCAATAGTGAGGTTAAGTAAATCGGCAAAAATCACGACGACGAACGAAAATTTAACAGGCTAGTGAGTTTCAACCAATCAAATTTCGTATTTTTACAATCCTGTTACATTTTTCGTCCGTCGTCGTGATTATCCTGGTATGCTTAACCTCAGTAATGACCTTTACAAACCATTGACAAAGCTATATCCGCCATCTTTGATCACAATTTCTTTTTAAAAGTAGTATCCACAAAGAAGAACAAAAACATACAATTTCATAGAAAATTAGACCGAAATACTAACAAAGTGTTGAAAATAAAAACACTTCAAGTATATTTCATGCTTAAAAAAAACAACAAAAAGTTAAATACATTCAAAGGCTCAAGAACTTTTTGACGTTTTTTTAAAAAGGTGTATGGACATTATTAAAAATACGTCGTTTTAGCGTTCTGTGCAAGCCCCGTAAACAAAAACTCACCTATGTGAATGACGAACCCATCTTTATTGATCATGATATTTCCATTATGGCGATCTTTAATTTGTAACAAGAAGCTTATGACTGAATAAGCTGCCATGCTTCGTATGAAATTCTCCCTCGCCTAGTAAAAAAAAAAGAGAAAAATAAGAATGACTACAATGTGTCCCAAAGAAAAATGGACAAATTTTCATATAAAGTAAAATCGTCTCGTTATCTAAATTGGACACCACAAGCGATTATGCGTTATGCGTTCTGGTGATGACAGCAGTCTATGCTCGCTTACCAGAGCTGCACTGATGAGTCCTGGGAAGGACGAAACACGTGTCTGCAGATAGATAAACAATAACTAGAACAATAAATTGGCCTTTACAGTTTTCAAATCTGATTAACATGCACGAGTTTAATTTCGCGTTGAAAATAAAACTCACCAAATCGCATGATGTGGCTTACGTGAAATTAAATCCTCGCAAAATTTGTTAAAATCAGATTTCAGTTTAAATATAGTCCGTAAATATTTTATTACAGGGCTACTTCCAACAATTTTTTTCAATAAGCCGAATGGCAAAAATGAATCCAGTAAATTTCGCAATTTTCTCGGCGAAAATAAATCCAATTAAAATCGCCATTCAGTAGTAACAAAATCCGTTCTATTTTTGATAGTCTCCACTTTGAATGGCGGATAGGCATCTTACCTCTTGGAAAGGCAGAGTCCGTTCATCCCCATACGTGCTTTTAAAGTAAGCAAATAAATCCACTTCCGTTTGCCTTCCAAGCTGATCCCGTGATTTTGCATCAGGTACACATTCGATGACCCCACAACCCGGCGACGTCGCTACGACGCGGTACGGCGACAGATAAAGATCCACACCCACTTTATCGAATATTTTCTTGAATAGCGATATAACTTGAAGCGCGAGCATGTCCTGGAATATTGAAGAAGAGAATAAGTATTATCTATTTCTCTATTTCGAGCTAAACATTCTTATACCAGGAACTTTTGTGAGCTCTCTACAATCGGCGCCGAAATATTTGGCACAAAGTGCTTTGAAGTACGGTTTGAAAGTAGAGTTTTAACATTAGACATAAGACTCCCAAATCGAAAAAATCCCCTGAAAGAAAGTGGAAGTACTGAAACTGCAATTCTCACCCGATCTTTAAATTCTGAAAAACGTTAAAATTGCCAAAATTGCCAATATATTTCGGCGCCTATTGTAGTTTTATCTATATCTCGAACCAGAATCCAAGATAATCATTTCTCTTAGGCTTCTGTTCTTCCACTAGCAAAAAAAAGTTTCCTATAGAAATTGTGTCTATAGAGGTCTGCTATTCAGATTACATTCCTATTTGTATCTCGAGAAAAAAATAAAAGGAGATCGAATGTAATCCGTTATTACCTGTAGGTTTAGTAGTTAAAGTCTATTCACGATAAGTGCGCACTCTTTTTTCTTTTACCTATAACTTTTGAAGGAATTCTTCAATTTTTATAAATTTGGTATCGTTGGAGAGATATTTGTGAGTGGAACAATTTGAAATGAAAAAATCTTCAAAATAATTCCAAAAATAAAGATGAAAATGAAGAAAAAAAAATGAAGATCTTGTAGAAAAGTGGTGTAACTATAATTTTCACTGAAGTGAATCCTTGATCATCGAACGCCATCACTGTGAAAAATTTCTCAATAGTAATCATTCAGTCAAAAGATATCAAACAAAGTTTTAAGCTGATTGACGTCAAAAAAACCCTGTTTTCTGCTGTTTTCTGCTGTTTTTTTGGGTCAATCACTTATTAACACGTATCGTGAACAGACTTTAGATATCTCAACCTTTGCAACTAGCTGATTATCACTTTAATGTAAATCGAAAAGATTTTTAGGTTCGAGATAGATGGAAGCCGGAGCTGAGAAATCTGTAATCTTTAGCCGTCAGAAAATAATTTTTGAGTTCACTGGGTGGCTATGTAATAAAATAGAGAACGTGTTACCAACCTGCCTGACGTCATCGCCAACTTTGAAGATACAGCCGAGGGTGTATGTTTCACCGTGCTCCACATTCTGGTCTGATAAGTTATCCGTCTCGTCTGAAAATGAGGAAAACTACAAATTCAAGCATGGTAATGATAAGGAGAGAAAGTCAGAGTGGTCAAAGGCGTTAAAGATACAGTAGAGTCTCTTCAAACTCAAAACTCTTTAAATCGAGCAAGTTTTCTAGTCTCTTCAGTTAACAATCCCTTATAAACCTAACTCTATAACTCCACATTCTGGTCAGATAAGAGGTTATATCCGTTTCGTCTGAAAAAGGTGGAGGAATTTAAATCAAAAATTGCTATGAGAATGAGCAATAACCAAGTGGTCAAATTTGTTAAAAGCTCCAGAAAAAGAAAAAAAACGTTCCCGGTTCGAATCCCCGCTCCTTCAAATGATCCGTTGGGTTGATAGATAGTCGAGCCGGCTGGCCATGGCCAGAGTGCAAAGAAAAAAACTGTCTAAAAGTCCTTGATTAAGGCGAGAACAATTTAATTTGTTGTTCTACGGGCCCGACCGACCCTATTTTCGCCAAAATCAAAAAAACTATAATATTGAATTTCCACTACAATATATTTTAAACTACAAACTTATTTGTAAGAATCAAATTTGAATAAAGCTGAAAATTAAATCAAGAAATTGAAAAATTTAGAAAATCAAGCATTCCATACACTAAGATTTTATTATGATCTTCATCAAACATAAAAAAAAGTGAATTTTTGAACCAGATATTTTTTGGAAAACATTTTCGGTACTTTACCAACCCTGATAAATGAAAAATTTATTCTTATTTCACCGACCGACCGACGCATATTTTGCTAACGATCTGCCCGGAGAACAACAAATTAAATTGGTCTCGCCTAATTTGAAGTTTTTGGTTATCCCAACTCCATTGGTCTTGGGAACTATTGAAATTTCAAGATAATATTGTAATCTGTTGTAATGCCTCAATTTGTTCGTAAGATTAAACATCGAAAATGAAAGTTTCAAATTCGGTTGGAAATACAGGTTTTAAATTGTTCAAACCCTCAGTTATTCCAACTTCCTTAATTAACCGTAATCTAAGGATAAAAATAATTTACCAGACGTATTCAGATCCTCCAACTCTTGTATCCCGCATTTCCGGACTTGGAATCTCGCCAGGAATGGAGCCTTTGCTGCACTTTGCATCGGTATACCGGAGGTGTAATCTATACCGGTCACGGTTCCTTCCGGGTTACTCGGCAAATATACACCGGGTAGGACTTGGATTTTGCGGAGTGCTTCTTGGCACGCCTTTTTACGTTCGGCACCTTTCGGGTAGGGCCTGAGTAATAAAAAAAATGAATAAAAAATCACTAATCTATCATCGCTGATTTATATGTGCTTGTTCAGATAATTTTTCGAGTGGAAATTTAACACTGATATGTAATATTAATCTTAATCAAAACATATCAGAGGGGATGCGTGCAGCCTATTTACTAACCTGATTTCGCCGGAGATATTTGTGACACGATTAAAGAAATCGAATTCGCGTTCATAGAATTTGAGAGCTGGGCCTGATAGTGATGACGTAATCATTTCGATCAACTTCTCAAGTTTGTCACCGATCTGTGGGTCTTTGTTTTTAGAGTCTTCGTCAGTGAAAATGTTCGTTTTCATGTTCCAGATTATCTGAGAATAGAAAAGAAAGAAGATTTTCAAATTTAAATGTGAAAGATAGACTTCTTGAAAAATACTTAAATAATTTTGGTCATAAAAAGTTTTCCCGGACCTAATCCGCGTCCTCCCTCTCAAAAATATCTTGTAATATTCTGTTCTTTGGAATAGACTAAAAATGGCTAGGCCGTAAAAAAGATGTCACGGGACCCCAGGCTTGGCCCCCTACTAAAATGCTCAAGCTTAAAGAATATCGTGATATAGGAGTGGAGGTAGAGGGTCTATCACGATATTCTTTAAGCTTGAGCATTATAGTAGGGGGCCAAGCCTGGGGTCCCGTGACATCTTTTTTACGATATTCCCTAACACCCTCTCCAGAAGGGCTTGGGATTCGAACACAGTCCATTGCGGTACAAGTCAGTGATCGAAACTTTCACACTAACAATCAGCAGAATGTTAGTGAGACACAGTGATAGCCTTATCCAGATGGATAAAGTATCTTGATTTAAAAACTGACGTAACCCAGCTGGTAAACAGCGTTGTTTCAGCGTTTATCTAATGCTCACGACGTCCATATAACGTTAGATGAACGTTGGGACAACGCTGTGTGCCCGCTGTGTGCCAGCTGGGAAAGACAATAAGTACTAGTAATAACATGATTTGGAGTGTGATTTGGGATTTATGTCCCCGAAGTTCGTTAAAAATATCTCGAACATACTTCTATTCTTTTTCAATGAAACGAGGTGGTATTTGGTATCTAATAATATTCATGTCAGACATAAATAGGCATACTGCTCAAAACGTTCGGCTCTTTTGGTTCGAACAAAAAACGCAAGCTCTTCTCTACGGGAAATCTCGAAAACCCGCCGACCTGTCTAAGAGGACGGTCATGCAAAGATTTCTATGTCGAGGTGCACCAAATTGGTTTCGTCTGTTTGTTCCAAACTCTACCACCACTTTTTTTCCCGTAAACCGCCATGATGGCTGTAAAATCTGCACATGTTTTTTTCTCGCGTATACTATCCCTCTCCTCTAACGGACGATAGCATCATCTACGTCCGCTATGTTTAAAGGTGTTTTTACATAAGTGTTCCCCTTTCATATCAGACACATATTTTGTGTCAGGACAGTGTCTTCCTATTGTTGTTTATTAGGTTGATATAAGCAAAAAATGTTTTTCTTTTCCTCTTACTGGCCAATCTTGCTTCACCTCCGTGTCAATTCAATGTGAAAAAGCTTGCGAATTAAAAGTGATGAGTAAGCAAATAATATCACTTATTTAAAAACAAAGCCTTTAAAAATAGCGGACAAAAACGATGCTACCGTCCGTTAGAGGGGTAGTAAAAGCGAGAAGAAAATATGCGCAGATTTTACAGTCATCACGGCGGTTTACGGGAAAAAGCAGCGCTCGCAAGTGGATATTTAAGAACCCATTTTTAGCATGTAACCCACCTTGTTAAGCTGATCTTACCTGATGTGCAATAAGTTGGGATTGTTTGCACGCCCACAAGATATAATTCTCGACGTATCCAAGTTGATCGTAGCGCAATGCTTGCACCAATTGAGGGATATAGAATAACATCGTTGACTGAAAGAAAAATATGAAGTAAAAAAACGCTTAATGGGTTTTCACCGTAATTTTGGTCCCAAGAGCAAATTACAGTGGAGTCTCTATAACTCGAACCTCTATAACTCAAATGTCTCCTTAACTCGAACAATTCCGATGTTAACTTTACCTCATAAACCTTACTAGTTCATAACTCGTAGTATTTTTGAGTCTAAATCATAAAAAAAGAATTAGTTCTACCGTAAAACAAGAACCAGATACACCTTTACGACTGTAGTCGCGTGGTCTGGCGCGTGCCACTTAATTATTTAATTATCCCCCTAAATTAGATCCAATCCTTTTTTACATATTTTTCTATTGTCTATGGGTGCGAAAAAAGGACTGGGACGGTTTTAGTGGGATAAAGCGGACAAAAAATGTTTGAGCGGCAATCGGCGACTACGGTCGAAAAGGTGTATTGAAGGCAAAAAGGAGCAGTCGGACCTCAATAAAAAATTACTGGATTTTTTTAAAAGTCGAAGAAAGATAGAAACAACAGATCCTTACCGGCGAATAAGACTGTAATACGCGTACTGCATACTGCGCGGTCAGCGGGTGCGGTGGAAATTGTTGTGAGAAGAAGGAGATTGCTGTGACGGGCGGGACAAGAGCCCATGTCAGGATATGTGAAAGTTCTGGTTTATTTTGTTTGATGGTTGCTTCATCAATGAGGAATTGGAGTGCGTCCGGATCGTCCGATACAACGTGAGGATTTGAGTGCACTAGACGCGTCAATTCGCGCCATAGAATCGCCACTTCTCGGAACCTAAGAAAAAAGTTCTAAAAAGTTCAGCCAAAATGAAAGAGAAGCCCTGAGGGCTAAAAGTGAATCTCATAGGTAGGATTTGAAGCCATTAAATCCTACCTTAATTGTGTGGCATAGATTTAACTCAAATGCCGAATTAAAACTAAAATTTACCGCAAGATTTTCAAGAAAGTACCACTCGAAAATAAAGAAATCACTAGATTCAATCCGTCATAAAAAATACGGCGCACATTTTTCTTGCCTGAGAAAGGTTAAAGATTCGCTTTTAGCCCTTCGGCCTTCTATTTCATTGGTTCAGCGTCTATCTCTTTTGATCACTTTTTTTGAAAGGTTGAGAAAAAAGCTGTGTCTGTCTGGTACAAACAGGTAAGAAGGTTATGGACATGTTTTAAAACGTCGTCTGCTAATTCATGATATGTCCCATTGCAATGTCTTTCACGGACCCAACTGCTGATTGGTTGAAAGTGACGTATTGACTGATTTTACGTCACTCTTACAACCAAACAGCTATTGGGTCCGTGATGTAAAGTCAGAAGACATTGCAATGGTGCATACCATGAATTCCCTGAGTCACCAACTTCTATATTTTAAGAAGATTAGTTCGGCAGTTAAGGAAAATATAATCTTCCGAGGAAATTTTAGTTGTGGCACTCCAGCTCAGTATTCGATCTCCCAAGTCTAGCGCAACTAGAAAAAGGGATAGACTCCCCTGAACTTTTTTTAAGAAGCTATTGAAACCCCGATTGAGAATAAAGGAATTACCTGAGCGTTATATGAACAGCGGCGTGCGGACAAACAGACCACGCTGTACGTATACATTCCTTCCATGTTTTCTCCGACATCGGCATCTGTGTTAACCAACCCTGAACGTAAGGAAAATAAATGAGGTATTCCCATCCGGCACACAACGTTGTTTCAACGTTCATATAACGTTATATGGACGCTGTGAGCATTAGATAAACGTTAAAACAACCTTGTTTGCCAGATGGGTTGAGTCTCCTCAACTCAACTTCTATACTTTAGTCTAAGACGAATCACTATCTAAGAAAAAAAACCCCAAAGCCGAAGAAAATCCACAAAATATTTTTTTTTTGTCGAAAAAGGTTTACAGCCGGTAGAGTTTGCCAGTCATCGAAGCTCTTCCGCCTACCGCCATAACGGCTGTAAAATTTCGCGTGTTTTATATTTTCCCACCTTTACTATCACTGTAACGGACGATAACATCGTCTACTTCTATACAATTCGAATGTCTTCTTAGTTCGAACAAGTTCGCAGATCTCACCAGTTAAAAAAAACTTCTTAGACTGTAGTCGTTTAAAATCCGTGTAATCCAGTACACTTTTTTTAAAGAAACACACTTTTAAGAAACATGAGGCTCAGAATGCCTAAAAACTAAGAAACATCTAAGAAACATGCTGAAAATAACATTTTTTAATTTGTTTTTTTTTTAAGAACCTTCCTGTATAAACTTTATAATTATTTGCTACTACTTATTTTCTACTACCTTAATGGAAGAAATTTTGGCGGGAACTTAATTTATTCCGTCATCCGCCAAATTAAATTCCCGCAAAATTTAAATTGTTTTATTTATTTCTATTTAAATGTGTGTTATTTCAGGCTTTAAAAAAAGTTTTTCCTTTTTTAACGGCGTTTTTCGGACAAAAATGTCCTTCATCCGCCAAATCAAATTCCCGCCAAATTTAATTTTTCAAGTTAACCGCCAAATTAAATTCCCTCTGAAAAACTTTTTCGGCCATCCGCCAAATTAAAATCCCGCCAAATTTCTTCCTTTAATGTATGTCTTTATTGTTGTCGTCTAACATGCTAGACTACGAACTCTTTTAATCCAGCCTCCATAACTCGAATAAATTTGAGCTCTTTGTGCCTGTTCGAGTAATTCATGATATGCACCACTGCAATGTCTTCTGACATTACATCACGGAACCAATCGCTCATTGGTTGTAAGTGACGTAAATTCAGTCAATACGTCACTTTCAACCAATCAGCTATTGGGTGGAATGGAAGACATTGCAATGGTGCATATCATGAATAGAAACTCTACTGCAGTAAATTTGGACTGCAGTCGGAGATGTGCCGAAGGCGGGAAGGGCGCCACCAGTGCTCCGTTTTATTCATCGAAATTGAGACGGGTTGTGAAAATTGCGAATTAGAAAGCGGTAGTTAATCGACTCCGAAGGAAATAAAAGGAAGCAAATTTACATAGTAAAAAATTAACAAATTTGCTGGTGGAAATTGTTGTGAGAAGAAGGAGATTACTGTGACGGGTGGGAATTTGGAAGAAAGCGTTTCGGAAATTACTGCGAAATATTGTTGAATTTTGGGGCCAAATCAGAAGAGGCAAAGATTTCGAGGCTACCATTTTGATTTTTAAAAAAATCGAATAAATAATTGATTATATTAATTATTCAAATTATTTTAATAAATAATTAATAAAAAATCGAGGAGCATTGACGTCAAATATTTATGCCTCGTCATTTGGCGTCAGATATTTTGATGACGTCAATTAAAAGTTGACTACATGAGGACTTTAACAGAACATGGCATCTTAGTTCCAGATTCAAGCAATCAGAAAAAGGAAGTGTCAAATAACCAAGAAGTCTACGAGAAGCAAAAAAAGCAACCTTAGCAGATATCAACAATACGCAGCATCAACAGGCAGTTAGGAAAGTATATCTAGTTTAGCCAGCAAGTATCTTCGCCGTCAATACAAAATACAAAAAGAAGACATAGTAAGTAGGCAACAAGACTAAGATGTCTGCGGCCGAGGCAGACATCTCGAAAGAGGCTGTCGGCGAGTCGGGAAATTTACCAAATACCAAGATCGAAGCAAATGCGGTTGTTAAAGCAAGCGCTGCATCAATTAAGTCGTCTGCTGAGTTAGAAACGACAAGAGGAGCTTGCAAACCACACAAACTGGTAGAAAAGCCCCAAACTGGTAGAAGCAAACACCAGTTGAATGGAGGAACCAAACCCAAATCCTCAACATTGGAACTTCATAAAGCAATCTCTAAAAACATGAAGTCCAACAAGAAGCGCTTACCTAAGAACTTCAATTTTGAGAAAGGATACTTCGAACTTATGGAGGTATGAAAAACTTAGCGATAGCCCAGCTGGCACACAACGTTGTTTCAACGTTCATTTAACGTTATATGGGCGTTGTGAACATTAGATGGACGGTGAAACAACGTTGTGTGCCAGCTGGGAGCAAAGATTTTATTAGTTCATTTCTATTTCTATTTGGTTGAGTTGCAGAAGGCTTTGCAGCCTATTTTCTAAAACTCTAGACACTTTCAATGAGCGCGCCGTCCTGCCTTGGACTGACTACCCAATTCACTCCATATGGTATTGCTTGACCCCTTGCCCCAAGCGAGGGTTTGTTCACTGTCAAGTGAACCGTTGCGTCTGGGAATCGAACCGTTGTCGCCTGCCTAGCAAACAAGAATAATAACCAATATGCCGTAATACCTTGATAAAATTTGTTTATTATCACAACCATCTTTAAATTCTAGAATTCATGTAGCGTTCTGATAGAGAAAACTATTAAGTGTTACTTTACGAATCTTGTTAATCTATTACCAGGAATGATAAATGATAATACACGTTTTTTTTTTATTAGAACCTAGTTTATAAGAACATATAGGCTGAAATTCGTCGAAAAATTAAGAACATCTTAAGAACATGCCCAGCCTCAGTTTGGAAAAAAATGACAAGAAACTACAATGTTTTCCTCTTTTTAACCAGTTTTAACCGAATTTAGGGGTGGATCTTCAAAAGTCGAGAGTCAAATATTGTCCAAATTTTGCCAAATTTAAGTGCTCTTTATTTTGTATCATATTGTCGATTTAGAGTAGTCTGAAAAATTAAGAACGCATTTAAGAACATTTTAGGCTGAAAATTGCTAAAAAAATAAGCACATCCAGGCTCAGCCAAATTTTAGGTGTTCTAATAAAAAAAAAACGTGTAGCCAATTCGATTCCTGGGAAATTCCCCTAATTTCCAAGCAGATTCTGATTACTCCTTGTATAGCAATTATCAACTCTAAGGATGTGGCTCTGTAAGAGTGTCTGCCCACATTGACATTTTCCATGCAGATTTTGGATGAATATCAGTAAGTAAGTCTGCGGTCGCAGTCGGAGGCGACCAGAAGGGGCCTCTTTCGATAGTCATCTACCCGAAGGTAGAGGAAGGGCGCCACTCTTTCTCCCTAGACTATAAAGTGAGCTTTTGAACGTCAATGAAATTGAAATCTGATAACTTTTTCCTTTTCGTTCTCAACCAAAAAACAAACCCGGTTTGTCTAAGTACCCTAAACCCTATGGTGATCCTTGCTTGGGACTTTAAACTTGGTCTTTATTTAGACTTTCTGTCAAAAAAAAGAAGGCACAAAGCAGGAAGTCATTTTAGGGCTTAGGTTACCCCAGAAAATCTACTGATTTCTAATTATATTGGTTTTCTAGCAATATATTAGGTTAGGGCTTAGGTCACCTTGGAAAGTTTACTGACTTCTAATGATATTCTTTTTCTAGCAATATAATAGGCTAGGGCTTGTAGGTCATCCCGGAAAAATCCATTTCGAATCATGTTCTTTTTAGGGCGATTTGAAAGGCTAAGGCCTAGGATATAGGCCTTAGCCTTAGCCATCCCCAGAATAACCACTGATTTCTAATTATATTCTTTTTCTAGTAATATAATAGGCTATGGCTTAGGTCACCCCAGAAAATCCACTGATTTCTAATTATATTCTTTTTCTAGCAATTTAATATGAAGGAAAAAGAACACAAGTTCCTTTTGGAAACTGTGGGTCAGCTATCCTCAGAGAAGGAAGACCTGCAGGTAAACTCTCAGCTATTGGTCATCGCCAATAACCAATCTATTGATCGATTGAACGCGCTCACCGACGAACGACCGGAAGCTGAGAAAGTTGATAACTTAACCCGAATGCTCCAGGAGCGCGATTTCGTGATCCAAGAGCACGAGATTAAAAAAATCCAAGATGGAGAGGAAATCACGAAACTTCAAAAGGAGATCGGAATTTGCCGAAACACAATAGACCTCATCAAAGGCCAGAGTAAAGGTCGAGAGGCCGAACTCTTGACGAAAGATGCAAGAATTGCCGACTTAGAAGAACAGTTGGAAGAATACAAGCGTAACAGTCTGATTCGTTTGCGAGAATCAAATAATAAAACTTTAGGTTTGAGTATAACATTACAACACCTTGTAAAATCTCATGACGAAACCTTAGCAAAAAAGGTAAGCAAAACGATTCCTAAAGAGAGTGCCTAAAATCAAAAGTTTCTTTTCGCGCTAAGTCTCTACGTATTACAAACTCATTAGAAAAGCTAACGTTGAGTAGAATAACAGCGATATGTAATCGTTATTAAGAGGAACGTAAAACACAAAAACTAAACCTTTGTTTGTGTGACAAAACCTTCAAGCAAAATGCCTATACTTCTATGAAAATCTTTATCCTTTTTTTAGGATGTTCGCATGGCACAATTGAAAAATGTCAATGAAGAACTATCAACTTTAAAAACAGCGTTAACCAAGGAGAATGGAGTCTTAAAAGAGACAAACACCGAGTTGGAACACAAAATTTCCGAGTTGAACCGAGTTAACCGAAACTGTAATATTGAAATTACAGACAATCTGGAAACGATCGATATTCTCAAAAACGATGTTGTTCGATATAAAAACAAAACATTTGGGCGGAGAGTTAAAAGGTTGTTCAGTTGCCGTGGCTCGAGAGCGGAAAAGGCGGAATATTCCAATCGCCCTCTTAACAAATCTGGAGCTGACAGCGTTCCAGTGTCGTCAGGAAAAGATCCTTGTACTATACAAACGATTGCTTCTACAGCTGGTGTAACGACAGAAAAAGCTAGCCAGAGTGGTTGTGTTAAATCAAAAGATCCCATCAAGAAGAAGACAGATGTGAGTGCCGATAATAAGGGCGGGAATGGGTGTGTCGACGCTAAATTGACTGATAAGATTGACAATAACGTCAAGCAGCCAGCAGAGGCGAGTGGCCCTGAGGCCAAACTGCCAGCAGAGACGAGTGGTAATAATGATAATAAGTCGGCCGAGATGAGCGGCCCTAACGACAGACAGTCGACCCAGGGGAGTGGCCCTGGTGACAAAAAGTCGTCCAAGACGAGCGGCCCTGGTGACAAACAGTCAGCCAAGACGAGCGGCCCTGACGACAGACAGTCAGCCGAGGCGAGCGGCCCGAACGACAAAGAGTCGGTCAAGACGAGCGGCCCTAACGACGGACAGTCGGCCGAAGCGAGTGGCCTTAACAACAGACAGTCGGCCGCGGCGAGCGGCCCTAACGACAGACAGTCGGCCGAGGCGAGCGGCCCTAACGACAGACAGTCGGCCGAAGCGAGCGGCCCTAACGACAGACAGTCGGCCGAAGCGAGTGGCCTTAATAACAGACAGTCGGCAGAGGCGAGCGGCCCTAACGATAAACAGTCGGCTGAGACGAGTGGCACTGACACCAAGCATTCAGTAGAGGTGAGTGACACTACTGTTGATATCTCAATCAACGCAGCTTGTACTGACGCCAATAAACTAGCGGAAGTGATTGGTGGAGAAATCTATAAAGCAAGCGGCACCGATACTGACGAACAAGTCGAGCCAGATGTGGCCAGCTCTAGGCAATCCCAAACAGAAACAACAGGACCTAGTGAAACCGTTTCTGAATCAGAAACCAGTACTACAGATACTGAAACTATCAATAAGAAGAACCTTGATCCGTGCACACAACCAACAAGCGTTAAAAACGCCATCGCCTTGTTTGAACGTAACTCTGTGGTTGGAGAATTTGGTGAAAGCACTGGAATCGATGACCGGGCAGACCCTGGATCTGACGGACAAGCCGTGCTCCAACCACCGGATGTCTAAATTTCTGATTTTTGAGCAACTTTTGCAGTATATAACAGGGCCATTCTCTTCTTGGTTATTTTACACACTTATACATTTTCAATATTTATTTAAAAAATCGAAATAAAAAAAATAAAAAATTCAAATCTAAGTTTTCTTTTGATTTTCAAACTAACTAGCTTTGATGATCCGTAGGAAGAATGTTTCAATGGGGTAATCCAAGCAGAAGTTCTAGGGGGTCGGAGATATTTTTCTTTTTTCGAGGAGGTCAAAACTTATTACAGGGTGTAAAAGACTGATTTTAGTTTTTCCACCCTCACTTTAAAGTACGAAAAATAATTTTGCTATTTTCCAGGAGGTATCCACACATTCTCAGGAATTATTTTTAACTTGATTTGAAAAGGTTCGAAAACCCAATTAAAGAAAGAAAAAGCGAAACTAATAAACATCTTACCTGTACAATATCTTCTCCAGGGATTCGCAACTCAGTCAAATTCTTGGGATTCCGCCAAATGGAGAGGCGTTCAATTTCACGCCTCAGTACCGCCAAGATGAGTATACGCTTTTTCATCAGTTCCTTGGTGACGGCTCCGGAACCCTCCCGTTGACTTCCAGATCGCGGATAGGATTTTTTGGACACCCCTCCACCCATTGATGCTTTGTGAAGATTAAGCCAACCCTGTGTCAAAATAACAAAATGAAAATAGTTATTTCTTCCTAATTCGAACTTCTTTGATTAGAATCTTTCTGAAATCCGAAGTAAAACATTGGTCCCTACAGCTGACAAGTGGTATAAAAATTCATCTGTACGAATCTCGAAAGGGAAGTTCGAACCGCAGAGAGAGAGAGTCATTCAAATCATAGAGAGTATCTTGATAATAGAAGTTCGAATGAGCTTGAGTCAATTACATGTATAAAAGCAAACCCTATATAAGCTTCGCTCTCATTGATAGGGTTTTAACATTTGCTAGCCCCAGGTAGGTTTTCACTTAAAGGAAATGAAATCTTTTTCTTAAAATCTGTCAAGAAATTAAAAATTTGATAAAATTATTCAAAAAAATTTGTTAAAGGTTGCTAAATGAAATTACTGCCTTCTTCCCCCAATCAAAATTTTTAGCAACTAGGTTTTATGAATCTAAACGATAATCATAATCAATACTTGAATTTGTAGGTTATTTGACCAGGACCCTCTTACTGGAAGTTGCGTGTTTTTATCTTAACTGGACAGATTTCTGCCTACATACGGAAAAGTTGCAACACTGCATAAAAAGTGAAAAATAATGGAAGACTTCTCACATTAGTTATGGTGTCTCCGTACGAGCGATCAGCCGCTCCTCCGGTGAAGGCGGTCGCGCGTTCAGGTGTTTCTAGAACGCTATCCAAGGATGACGAAACAACGAATGACTTCAGGTGTTTTTTATCAGCATTGATGGTGTTCCAAAAGTTCACTAACACTGTAATGTCTTCACCAAGGGCATCGATCGAAGGTTTCGGCCAACCTGCTGGTACACTAGAAAGAATAGATCTTATCGGAGTTTTCTATTTTTCTAAAAAAAGCGCTGCATTGTGGGATTGTTTCGGAGTATTACAATAGAAATCTTATAGGAATTCCTCGAGGAAATTCTATTGTAATACTCCCGAAACAATCCCACAATGCATCGCTTTTTTTAGAAAAATAAAAAACTCCGATAAGATCTATTTGAAAGAAAGAAAGAAAGAAAGAAACGTTGCCTTTTTTACACCGGTGAAAGCTTAAACGATATCGCCAGCTTGTTTCGCAATATTTCAACGCAGCCAGAGGGATTATTTAAGAAAGTAGGTTCCTTTTATAATAGAACACCTTTTGCCTAATCCGTACAAAAAATATTGTATGGACCATTCAAATAACATTAGATGAATGTTAGAACAACATTGTGTACCGGTTGGGATCAGCTGATAAAAACTTCATATACACTTTTCTCGAAATGCATGAATATGATTGCGAGCCTCGTTCTCAAAGGCTTGTTGCTAAGATACTTCAACGACGTCAGACATAATTAATGTTTGCTCTTTTGGGAATACATGAACTAATCATTTGTAAACGAGGCTCGCAATGCTGTTGATTTATCTTGAGAAGTGTGTATTTGATCTAGGGCCTAGAAGTTTTTGAAAGGGACCAAGGACAAAGGGACCAAGCATTTGCTCTTGGGCCTGAAAAGCAAAATCTAGTATCAAACCAGTCCTTCATAGTCTGGGAAGAGAAAGGAGATAACAGGTGCCAAAAAAATTACATGACATGAAATTCTAACATTTCTTCAAAATTCTTATTTAGATCTCTGTGCAAAATTTCAGGGAGATAATTTTTATGCGCCTTAAATCATGTAAATTTTTTTCTCCCAAGCCACCCGGTATTTTACCTGAAGTAATCCAATACGCTATGATATATTTTCTCTCTTAAGCTACTTCTCACGATTGGTGGGATAACGTCAGAACTTTCTTGTAATATCGTTAACCCAAGGTCGACAAGTCTGAACCGGGTACGCATCCATACTATGTTGTGCGAGAGTTTACTGTCTTTACCGAGTGCACATGGCAACGAGTCTGTTAGCAACCCAACAAACATGGTAGCCTAATTAAAGAAATGGTATGAAACTGAGAGTTTGAACAACAGGTAGAGAATATATGAGAAATTCCATACTCTAAAAATTACACGTTTCTTTATAACAACAAACTATACATAAGGCTTCGACGGCCGAAATGTTAAGAACAACTTAAGAACATTTTAAGGCTTTGCAGACTCTAACACCCGAGTTCTTAGGAAAATGGACAAAAATGCTCGAAAATTTGTAAAAATAAGAACATGATAAGAACATTTTTAGGCTTAAAACTCAAAAAAGTTAAGGAGGCTTAAAAAAATTTTGGATGCTCTTATAAAAAAACGTATACATGAATTTTAATCTACAGTCAACTCTCTCTAAATCGAATCTCTATTATTCAAATATTTCTGTATAATTTGAATTCAAATATAAGACCATGTTCAGACGTTACAGTTCCGTTCCGTTCCGTTCCGAAACGAAACGGTTCATAAAGAAGTGTGAACGTCAAAATTCGAAACGTCAAAAAAGAAGACATTACAAAGCAAAACAGATCGAAACGGTTTCGCTCCACTTTTTTCATCAGAACGGAACTGCTCCATTTTCTTGCTCCGAAACGTTCCGAAACCAATATGAACACACTCGATCCATACCGGAGCGAAACGGAACAGTAACGTGTGAACATGGTCTAAGGGTCCTCTTAGTTGAAATGTGGTTTAATATATCCGTAATCTGAATTTTTTTTTAATTCGGAAAAAAACGCGGCCCCATGAATATCGAATTAGAGAAAGAGTCAATTGTATTTATATGTTAGCTTCGACTTTATTCTTCATTCAAAAGTAAATTAGAAATTTAGGAATTGGAAGAAGAACTGGACATTTTGGCTGTTCAATAGCAAAGAAACTCAACCCCCGGGGGGATTGTACTAGGGTTGCGAGTTGACGGTTATGTGCCGCCCGACTTTTGAACCTCGGACCCTTAGTGGGACTAAAAAGGAGAAAAATAGGAAAATTTTGCGATTTTTACGACCCTTATTGGGACTAATTTGACCAAATTTCGATCTTTCAAGGAGCAAAAAGTTGAAATTTTCCTTTTTTTCCAACCCTTAAAGGGACTAGGTCCCAAAAAGGCACCGTTAAGACGGCACATACCCGTACCCTTCACTTGCCTAAGTACCCCCCTCCCCCAGGGAACTCAACCTGATATCGCAAAACGTTACAATTTCTTTGACATCTTAAAGGCAGAGCATCACAGAGAAACAACTTTTACCTGTTCCTTGCTATAGTATCGGACAGCTTTGTATCTCTTGGTCAAAAACTGTAACCAAACATCTTGTAAAGTCTCTCCGTCGGAGGGCCCTGACTGTGTTTCACTCTCTCCTCCTTCGATGCTCTCGTCATTGGCCAGTAAAGGGTTGGAAGGTTTTTGATCGATTTGAAAAATACCGAGCTGATGGTTGACAGTGTACATCCAAGAAGCTATGATCTCATGCTGGATCTGAGTAAAGAAATGATGTCATATAAAAATTTCAGGACGGCCAAATTCTAGCAGCCAGATTTAATGAAGCTGAAATATGACACTTTAAGTTTCTGTATCTACTACACACTTTTTTATAAGAATGTACAGGTCAAAATTGGCCACAAAATTATTGAGAATATGCTAAGAATATCACCAACATGGAATTTAGCAACTGAATCATTACACCATTATAGCTAGTAAAGAAGGAGGGTGTCTTAGGCCGCCATCATCCCTTTGATTTGTTCTGTTATAAGGGATGCCTAAAAAAATCACATCCGCTTATCTAAGGATTTTTTTCCGGTGGACGTGGTGTAAACTGCAGTGAGAAAGTATTTTATGAATTACAAAAATTTGCTCATTGAAAATTCACTAAGCGTGCATAAGGTGTATTTAAGGCTAACTTTTTCCTCGATGTCTGTTCGCGTGGTCAACAACCATTCCCAGCATGCAATTGCAACTTCGATCGCTTTCTTCGTGAACAAACGAGCCGGTGTCCAAAACAAATCGTGTAAAAGAGATTGGTGACAACCTATAAGGTGTGAAAAAAACAAAAAGATATTTAGATTTCAAATGTCAACAAGCTAGATGCTGTATGGACCTACCTGATGATGAAAGTTAAATAGCAATAAGGATAAAGATAAAAACAAACAGTCAGAAAATATAGCGTGTAGCGAAAATGCATAACGGAGGGACGGACGGACGAACATCGGTTAATTTAAAGGACCTCCGAGGTAGGTCTAAAAAGGTCTTTGTCATTCTTATCCTGAAATTAGAGGTCAAGCTCGTTGTCCGGGGGGTTAAAATCCTTTGTCCGGATGTACTTCATACTCAAATCATGGTAAAGCACCAGAGGCTGGCCCCACAATTAGACAAACACATTCAGTGACAGCGTGAAAATATTATTCTTAAATTTACAGAACACCAGAAAAACCCGTTGATGGTTCTCTTTTTTTTTATAGATAGGCTGTTACTTTATCAGCTTTAGGGTCTTTAGAATTCTGACTCCCTGGATAAAGTATTTTCACTCTCCGGACAAAGAATCTTCCTCAGACAATACATCAACCACCCCCATGTAGGAGCTTTTTCTAGAAGAGCTCATTTACACTTTTCTGGGGGTAAAAAACCCTGAATACTAAAAATGGATGAAAAACTTCTCTCGAAAATCTTACCTTTCGAGGAAACAAGACAAGCAGCTGCTTTATGCATGACGTGGAAAAATTGATCTCCGTCCTGGACCACTGATTGTAATTCTTTACGAATATGCTGAATCAGCATTTTTTCGATGGCATTTTCGTCGTCGATGCCTGTCGCATAACTTTTCAAGGCTTCACGAAGACCATTGATCTGTGGTAAAGATAAATCATAGTCTGCGTCACAGATATCACATCATATTTTACACACTAGATAGGCTGACCACTCGCAGATTTCCCGTGGAAATGTGTCCAGATTTGAAGTAGGCTAGTCCGCCATGTTGCTTTTTGATTTACCTTAGTTTCCAAAGAAACGTTCGAATTTTAAAACATTCGAATCGCGTTGTTTACGACCAGAATGAAAAACAAGATGGCGGACAAGCCGGCACTAAAACTGGACAGTTTTCATTTTATATCGCCCAATCCAGTTAAGAAGCTAAACATCAGAGGTCTGCAGAAATTTAAAAAACCTCATTCGTTTATTAACAATTTAAGCCTTTATGAATTTTGTCCTTATGTATTACAATGAAGTGAGTAGTCGCTCTCATTTGGACCTTGTTTTTGCTATTTGTAATTGGACTTCAGAGAGGATAAGCAAAATAAAACGAACTACTAACTACATATTAAATTATACTTAAATTATATAATATCTATCAACCCTTTAATACAGCGTGGTCGATGAATTTACAAGAAATTTGTCAATTTTGTTTAACTCTAACAATAAAGTTCCATCTAGTGTTTTATATGAGATATCTGTGACTACGCATGTTATTTCATTCAAAACAATCGTCGAAAATAATTTTTTCTTGTATTTTCGTTACCAGTCCTTTCAAAAGCTGACCGCGCCGCTAAGGGTGGATAGGTGTTAATGCAATCAAAAAAATTTGACCGGGGTTGGGTCTCCTCAAGCTGACGGATGTACTCTCTTACCTCGCCTAGATATTTCGACCGTGTTTTAACACCAAAAGTAAATAAACTAGCTCCATCGACTTTTGGTGTTGAATCAGCATTCAGGCTAGTGAAAGATGGTGTCGTTGTTGCCAAGATACCATTGTTTGTTTCAGATTTGAGCAGCAGTTCGGTAAACAAGGCGATGCCATAATGGACGCAGGAGGTTTGCGATTTTTCTTCAAGGTATTCCTATGTTAAGTAAATGTAAATTATATTTTCTTCAAGTTGTAGAATCTTGCGCATCGTAACCTATAAAATTTTGAGGTATTTTACGAAAGTTTTTTTTACTTGGACCACAGAAACTGTAAAAACATTCATTTTAAATATGTCTCGCTTGCCCCTGAAGTGCTTTTGAATAATAAACTTTACTGAGACAAGATTTTGAGGTATTTTACGAAAAATCTTTTTACTTGAACCACAGAAACTGTAAAAACATTCATTTTAAATATGTCTCGCTTGCCCCTGACTAATTTAAGTGCTTTTGAATAATAAACTTTACTCAGACAAGATTTTGGGGTATTTTTACGAAAGTTTTTTTAACCTGAACCACAGAAACTGACTTTAAAAAAAAAGCTCCTTGCAAAAAGTCCATTCTAAATTCATTTGCCTCGCTTGCCCCTGTCGAATTTTAAGTGTCTTTGTAAACTTTACTTAGCTAAAAACTTTTTTTGCCTAAGGTACAAAAACTGTCGATGTTGGAGCCCATTTAAGAGCTCCTTGCAAAACGTCCATTTTAAATCTGTCTCGCTTGCCTTGACAAAATTTACAGGCATTTGTACGAAAATTTCTCTTTACCTGAAGCACAGAAACTGTAGATGTTGGAGCCCATTTAAGAGCTCCTTGCAAAACGTCCGTACATCTTGAAGTGAAATCTTTCACGATTTGTATCCGAGTATCCTTATCGTCGGAAAGCGTTAAAATGAAAGTAGTATTTGGGATACGGATTTCCGTGGATACGAGTTTGTTTTTCTAAAACGAAAAAAAACAAGTACATGAGACTTCTCTAATTCGATCTTCAAGAGACCAGGGATTTTCTTCTGATTAGAAAAAGATTTGAATTACAGAAAGTATTTCACGCTAATTTCTAGCTGAAGGGACAAATATTTTAGCTCGAATTATAAAAAGATAGACAACCTGTCCGGTTGTTCAGAGGATTAGTAGTGAATTGGTAGTGAATGTACAAGGAAAACTATAACCATATGAAATTACGAGCAGATTTTGAATACTCAACGCGTGGCTTTTATTCACTCTAAAGGTCATGGCTCCGTAGGAGAATCTGCTGGTGGACCACTTTGATTTTTCATTTATATTTAAAGCCAGCAAGTCGCTTTCGTTTTCGTTTTCGTTTTCGTTTTCGTTTTCGCTTTCGTTTTCGTTTTCAAGCAAAAAGTGACATGGTTTTAAATGTTTTGGCTGAACAACAAGGTCAGGTAGTCACACTCGCTACAACCATGAACATATAAACGAATGGACATCTATCTTTTATTGTCTCTTTGAAGCGAGCTTCGTTGCCGCCTGTATTTCAAAATTGGTATGAAAAATCCGACAATATTCCGTAATAATTTTATTTCTTTGAATTATTTAAGTAAAAGGATTGATAGAGCTTGAACATTACTCCTAATGCACAAAAAAATTATTTTCGAATTTTTTAACAAGTTTGCAATATATTTTATCAACATTTTCAACTCTGAAATGCAAAATTTCAACTGCGTGTATACTTTTGAATCCCTTTTGTCTCTCCAATAATTTTTTTTATGACTTGAAAAAAGTAGCTTGCCAAAGTTGAGAGCCTGTGTCATAAGAATATCTAAATTAGAATGTGACACTTTCTAAAATTATTAGACACTTTTAAGTCAAAATTTAGAAATATTAGTCGGAGTTTTGACAAGCTGACGATGATTTTGCCTCTGTTATCTTTGCTATGATATAGATAAAAGACTTGAGAAGAGTAGAACAAAAGAGACTTTTGTCGAAGTTTTGACGTTGTTAGCAAGGTATTCCCAAGTGGTATATCATCAAAATCTATTGTTTCATTTTATGCTTTTAACGAGGCGGCAACGAAGCTAGGAGCCCTTTCTACAAAAAGACAAAGGAGATAGATGTCCAGTCGTTTATATGTTCATGCTACAACTCTTTAGAGCAGAGCGTGATGTGAGCAAATTGGATGATCTGTTTTAAAATTAATTTTTTTCAAAGTTTCCGATAAGGAAAATTATACCAGGAGTTTAGCCTAGTTAACTAAGCCCGTATTCACAAGGCTAAGACACACGGCTAATGGCAATATAGCGTTTTCGGCGTTTAAAGATTTTTCATATTTACGGATTTTAAGTTTTCCTTTGAATACTGTTATTCAGTCACAACTTTTAACATCAGATTTATCCTAGTGACTGAATCAAACTAGCTTAGATTTCTAGGCTACCAGGAGTTGGCAGTTTTCAACCAATACTTAGAACCAAATTCACGTGAGAAAAGCAAATTCTCAGTGGGGGTATTACCAAGTTTTTGACCACAAAAAAATATTCAGTAGGCGTATCGATTTGAAATTTTTTTTGTGACCATATCACTACTAGGTAAAAAAACATTGATTAGGCCCATGTTCAATGTATTTCATCGACTGTCAATTGTAAATTATTGACAACAAATTGTTTGCATTGACCATCCATATTTCTTTTCTTACAGCCAATGATTTATATTGACTGTCAATATTGACAGCCAGTATATTCTTTTGGTTTTCAAGACAATTGATTGACAGTCAGTGTTAGGTAATTTTTGTCAATAATTTGATTTTGACAGTCAATAAAACTTGCTGACAGTCAATGAAAAGCATTGAACATAGGCCTAATCAATGTTTTTTGACCTAGTAGTGTATGGAAGTGTAGAGAGGTGATAAAAATTACCTGTTCCCGTGGCACATCCCTAGGACTTTATGTTCTATATACCAAAGTAGAGACATATCTAAAGTACATTTCAAATTAGCTGGCAGTAAATTTTCAATTGCGTATTACTTTTGATAGATTTCGAATTAGATAGCGATTTTATACTTTTTGGAAAGGCAATCCGGAGTGGAATATTATGCGTATAAAATTTTTCTAAAATTTTCAAACACGAAGATGAAAAACGAAAAAGGAAAAAAATCAGCTTTTCATCTAGCAATGCTATAACCACCATTATTGGACTTAAGAAACTTCAATCTTTGCAATTGAATTCGATAAAAAAAATTTAGTCAAGTAATATTGGACACGAAAGGAGGCTAGGTAGGCTTTTCCAACGTTTTCCACTCCGGATTGCCTTTCCAAAAAGTATAAAATCGCTATCTAATTCGAAATCTATCAAAAGTAATACGCAATTGAAAATGTACTGCCAGCTAATTTGAAATGTACTTTAACATACTTCGATGATGGAAATCATGAACAGATCTCCACTGAAATAATATTTGTTTCTTAAACTTACCATTTCGTTTGTTTTCGAGGTGAGAAGGTGGAGAATATCAAGCATGGTGATTAAAACTCGTTTGTTCCATAACAAGTGCCCAAACCTGTCAACAACAAAAGAAAAGTTGAACGAGCTGAAAAATAGTCTATCTGCTCGTGTATTTTGTAGAGTGCTTAACCAACCGGAATCAGGAGCATGATATGATAGTGAAAATTATTGTATCAATACTGACAGGTTCATGTTTTATTCAAACAATCCTCAGTTGCAAATAAAATTTCTAAGTATAAACTATACCTTCAACTCATTTCATGGTGCACTTCTGCACCGTGGAAAATATGGGAAATACGAATTAATAAGGGTTTCCTACCTGAAGAGACCAGAAGACCTTTAAGAATTAAAAATACATTCGATTTATAGAGGTTCGAGTTATGGAGACCCTTTCTCAGGCATATTTCCAATCTCAATCTTCAGTCGAGTTTTGAAACTCAAACTTCATGCCAATACGTTATCTGAGTAGAATTGTTTATTAATTTCGCATAGCGAAAGTATTAAGATAGTCTTTCTATGTGTGTGTGTGTGTGTGGCGAGAAAATTTTGGGGCGCAAATTATGGCGTGGGCGTTTGGCTGCGGGCGTACTACGGCCAATGTTCTAAAAGTGGACTCACTCACAAAAATAAAAAACGGCGCTTTTGTCAATAATCAAAATACGCTAGTGCAAGAAGTGTAACCAAGCCTTTGTAAACATTTATTTTTATCATGAGAATTTTTTAATGGCTGCTTGATTGCACGTATGATTTTGAAACTTGACCTGTATAAATTTTTATCATGTTTTCTGGTCTTTCGTAGAGTATTTAGAGGTTTATTATTCGTTTACTACTAAGTATTTTATGTTTGTGTAGTTAGTGAATACACCAATAAATTGATAATGCTCAGTAAGTAGTACAAAAAGAGTTAATTTTACACAACAACAACAACACTCACACATAAAACCCACTAAAACCCTCTTCTTTACTGAAACTACAAACAGCACAGGTCTTTTTTGATCTTTTTTTCCTTTTTTCACCAGATAGTTATGTGTTAAATATTAACCAGTTGTGACAAACAGTCTGGTTTAGCAAGTTTTTCCATGTATTTCCTAGACAAAATCAAACGATTTATTAGCTGTTCTTCGATTACTGAGCCTAATTTGGTAAGACAACTTTTTGATTAGTTTGATTATATAAGTTTGATGACAGTTTTTTATCTGATGAAGTTTGATTGTTTGATTGGTCTTAGATGAGTTTGGTTTACGTAAAGGTTCCAGCTTTTCCTCCAGGCGATGATCAGCCAAACCCTATCAAACCGATTTTGGTTTGGTAATTGAACCATTTCATCGAACAAAATCGAACGATAGGTGTTCGATTATCGAACCTAATCTAACAGTAATCGAACTTTACCTGAAAATCTTCAGTTTGATGTTTGATTAAAGTTTGATTACTTACATTGCAGTTCGATTTTTGCAGTGCAATGCAGTGTTTTTGTAGCTCAAATGATTCCAGTTATTGCTAGCGCAACAGCTCAATCAAACACATCGTACATCAATCAAACTAACCGGAATTTCTTGGTTCGATGACTGTTCGATTTGGTTCGGTAATCAAACAGTTCGATTGACATCGCTTGACCGATGGGATGATAGATATTGGCCTGCTCTTTAAGCTTTAGCGTGAGTGTCTACTAATAAGCCAACAGAGTGTAAAAAGAATGGGCAACCAAGGTAATAAATCAAACTAATTGAACTTCAATCAAACTTCATCGATCTTGATACCTCTTTGGCTAATCAGAATTTTCATTTTGAATCATTAAAAACTCCAGTGGTACCGTTGTTTTGTATGAGATTCCCATTTCCGCACTAAGATTCTTGATACTTTTCTGGAATCTCTCCTCTATATATATATTTTACGGGATAACCAGCAAGAGATTGGGGAAGGTTTGTTTTAATGAGATGCAGTTAGAGCATAAAGGATTCTTTGTTGTGATTTTCTAGAAGGGCCATTAATCAATTACGTATAATATTGATTCTTTTACTTTTTTTAGCACTTACTACTTTCACTGGTGTGTAAACATTTATTTTATGATTTTGAAAGATTTACCGTCAACCTAGAAATAATTAATTTTAAAGGTCTATTATAGCATCAGAAAATTATTGAAAATTGAAAATAATTGCATCACTTTTGGTTAGGTTTAGTCAATTTAGTATGTGGTGGGAAAATTTGAGTGACAGGTGGTTAATAAGCTCTAGTTTAGACGGCCGACTTTCTGCCCTGCCTATTCTAATTGTTAGAGTAGGCAAAAAGAGGGCACAAAGTTGGTTGTTAAAATCTTTGCTTGGAAAGGTTTGAAAGAAGACATTGCATTGACGTCAAAAGAGGGCTATGCATCACTTTAGACAGCGAACTAACTGCCCTCTTTAATTCATAATTAGAATAGGCAGGGCAAAAAGTGGGCCGTATAAACTAGAGCTAAATCCCCATATTCTATCTTGACCGAAGTCTGTATCCTTAGTTAATATATTTTTATATGGATTTTTGTGTTGAAATTTGGGAAAATTTTAATCTCAAGGAGTATTATTTCTTTAAAGCTTAAAGTTGGCTAGATTTTACCCTGCCATTTTCTAGTTCAGAAGCTTGATCTCGACTACTTAACTGCTTTTTGCCTTTAATGGCCTCTTCCAGAAAATGCCTATATATATGGGGGGGGGGGGTGTTTGGAGAATATAGTGTCCAGGGGGAGGGGGGTTAGTGAAAAATCTACAAATTTGCCTTGTCCGGTGGGTGGGTAAACTTGCTCTGTTTGGGGTAATTTTGCTCTGTTTCAGGGTAGTTTTGATTGTCCATGGAGTCAACTGATGCTTGTCAGAGGGTTAGACCTGCTGTCTGTGGGTCAAAAGTCACAGGGTAAATTTCAAAAAAATGTTATATCCTCCAACCCCCCCCCTACAATATTCTGCAATATTCAATTTTTTTTCTGGAAAAGCCCAATAATTTTGATGGTGGTGCGCCATCATACATACCAGAAAGCGAAGATAGTACACAACAGATTTTTCTGACTACTGTAGCTATTTTCTCAATTTTAGAAAATTCTTTTGTTTATAGAAAGAAGTTGATATAAACTTTGCGCAAGTGAAAGAATTTTAAGTCTTATCACAAACAAGTGACTTGTTATCAAAGCACAAAATGAAGTTTCTTTTTTTTTATTCTTCATTTTCAAAAAATTTTAAAATTATTTTTCTCAAGTATATTGCAGTTCTCTGATTTATTCTGAACCCAATTTTAAAAAGATCTTTTTTACGCTTATAAAAAGGAATTTTTTAGCCGCATTTTTTAGGAATCTTTTTGTTTAATGTAGTAAGATTTTTCATAAGAAAACAGGGTATCTACGACCTTTGTGTACAATACAATGTGTATATTTTGTGTAACGCTTTAAAATTCAAAATCCATAATGCTGCAGGAGTCACGTTTCACGCGTCTTCGTCGTTGATGTTCAAATATTATGCGAAATTTTCGATTTTAAGTCGTCTTGTTTTTTTTTAATTTGAGTAGTCTTTTATGTCTTTGAGTATACGATATTCTAGCGCTTTATTCTACAAGAAAGCAAAATTTTCTGCGACTTCACCTCCTATACCCCCACCAGTTCTCTGTCCTGGACACCACACAGACACCTAACTGCTTTTCATCGTGCCTACGGCACATTTGAAACTCAATCTTCTACTCAAAAACGGACAAGTCATTGCGTGGACATTTTGCAGACCCGAGTATGAATGGTGTAAATTACAGACCGAATTTTGGTTATTCAAAAGTCGTGATTCGCAAATAATCTCATATGTCTATGACAATGTAACGCTACTGGGGTGTGAAAGGAGATCCACGGCGGTGACAAAAACGGTGACAGCCACAAATCCTGGAAATTCGCCTGCTTCTGTTTACTTACTTATCGACCAACAGTGACAAATATTTGTCAGCCAATCGTCTGATTTTTTCTTGCATGTGATTGAATTTGACCAATAGGAATTGAGCATCTCGTTCCAGTTCTTTCTCTTTCTCAATGTCCAACGTCTTGGAGTCGACCAGGTTTAAAACTTTATTGAAAATGTTGTCGAACACGAATCGCATACAACGCCAAATATCTGAAGAAAAAAAACCCGAATCTATCGTCACTTTCAAGTCTTTCAAAGCCAAATTTCATTTTCTTTCAATAATCAATTTTTATCATTCTGTTTTTCTCATTCTCGTTCCCAATTTTGTTAAGTTACTATTCTGTTCTGTTTGTGGCCCTTCGTGGAAACAATTCCTCGACTTCTTAAAAGAAGCTGTTGAATTTTTCGAAGCATACTACGCAAAATATTTGTTATTAAGGTTTGATGGGCTAGTTTTGTTTGACAGTTTTCCAAGATGAAAAGTTTCTACAAGATTTTCTTGATTTTTAACTGCTTGTATTTCGTTCGTTTCGTTCTTTTAGTTCGCTTTCGACCACGAGTTAACTTGTAGTAGAGGGGGCAAAATACTGGTAGGACTTCAAAGGGTCTTAACATTTGATAAAGAAACTTTTTCTTGTCACAGGAGCCTCTGGAAATCAAAATTCGATGAAATTCCAAGAGATTAAATTAAATTTTTCGATTTCTGAAAAGGGATCGGCAGTGAACGTATGTTAATAGTAACAAGATTCGAACATTTCCAGGCTTGAAAGCTGTCAATACTCATAGTTTCGTAACGTAAGATTAAGCTTAAACCAGCCTTTCTTAACACATTAAGTGCGATCAAGCCGTAACTTCGCGTTTTCAAATATTTTTCATTTCAAATGCGCGTTCACAACTAAGAAAAAAGATGCCACTCTCGAATTTCATTTGATTTTATTAGACCGCGGGGTAAAAAATGGTATGCGGCACTCTTAGGTTCACATCTAAGTACAAGTACAAGACCGAAAAAATTGAACGATCTCATATATGATGTTAGTTGCACTTAATGGGTTAAAGTTGTTTTAGAGATCCGAGTCTCAAATCATTTTTGCCAATATCGTATGTACTAACCTTTTTTATCTTTCTGGATAGCTCTACAATACCGGTACAAGACCGAAAAAATGAGTGATCTCATTATTGGTTCCAGTGGTACTTAATGTTGTTTCTGAGATCTGAGTGTCAGATTTTCTTGATTTGTATTCGTAAAAAGCGTTTGAATCGTACTAACCATTTTTATCTTTCTGGATAGCTCTATCTTCTAAATAATAAAACAGCATCGGAATCAGATGAGTGTTTGACGTCAACCTCAAACTTTCCAATTGGTAAACACTATATAGATAAGCCATTGGTCCAAACAACATTTTGTTGATAAGAGGCAAGATGTCGTTAACCTGACCTAAGGTCTCAAGCAATGACATTCGAAGTTGATTCAAGTCAACCTATCATAAAAAAAGAAGTAATATACAAAAGACTCATATAACACTTTCCGGGGTGCTGAGAGCACAGGAATCACACAGAAATAGGGCAAAAACCGCGCCTTATAAATAGGTTTCATAGATCGCCGTAACCTCTAAAATAATTTTAAGATGTCCTTGCTTTCGGAAACAAAATCCCTTTTAGATGTATTTTTAGATTTTGAAAAAAAAGACCAGGAAAATTACTGGCGAACATTCAGCTAAGAAAGCAAGGATAAAACACAAAGCTGAAAAAGTTTTAGTGTGTCGACAACTAGCAAAAAGTTGATTGAAAGTAAACTTAAAACTATACCTGAGACACTTCATCGTTTTTCAAAGCCAATCCATACATCAACTCGCGGAGATGCTCTGAACTAAGGAGTGTCGGAGATTTAGTCGCAATATATCTCACAGCTTCAAACCAATCTTTGGGCCAGTAACTGGACCCTTCGACGCCAAAACCAAACAAGACCACATAGAGCCAGAAGTCACGGAATAGTTTTTGTAATCTTGCAGTAGGGTTTGAGATAAGATCGAAATGTTTCATAAGGGTTGCTATGACGGGTAGCAAAACCCCAAGATTACCGGCACTCGATGAAGCCTATAAAAATAAAATAATTGAAGTAAAATTTTACTTTCCTTTTCCTTTTTTGTAGGTTTGATATCAAGACAATGAGTCATTTTGTTTTTCAAAACTCTTTTGATAACTGAAAAGAGCAGGCGGTCAAGTGTTCGGATCAAGTATGTTGGTTTGCCGAATTCTTTTGATTATAGAAAGGAAGTAGAGGGTCAATAGCAACAAAGAAAGTCCATACACATCTTTATGGAGTCAGGAATTTAAGAATTCATAGAAGATTGATTTACTACATGTTTTGTGTTTTCACAGACCTGGTACCATTAAAAATTACAGCGAGTTTATATGTCTTCCCTTTGGAGGATAGGCAAGTGTGTGAAACGATTTGGAATAGTCCATAGTTTTGACCCGAGAAAGCTAGGACGGCAAAAGCGCTAATTTACTGTCGTCATAGACAGGATCAAAAGCTAACCGTCTATGACGCAGAAAACACGACATATTTAAACTCGCTCTTGATTAAAGACGTAAAACCTCTTTTCTTCTCTACAAAGGACAAGGGAAAATATCTTTATTGTAGAAATCAGGGTTGAAATTGTACTCTATAGGTCAACATTTTACGAGCTGATGATTTGAAAGATTTGTGTGTTGTGTGTTCACTGACCTTAGAATGTGTCTTTTCACTGATCTTACGAGCTTGCAATCCCAACTGAACGAAGATCTCCAACAAGTGAATCAAGAAATCATCTTTCAAAGGGTTATTAGAGTCCAGCTCCTCAGCTATCTTTTGCAGTGAATTAATGACGGCCAAGGATGAATGTCTAGAATAAATAAATAGTAGAAAGATATTGCCAATTAGTTTTGTTATTAAAGGTCACTTAAAGGTTTTTAAATAAAAGTGATGTCGTTTGCTTCATAGTGGGCAGCACCCCTCCAACCCCCACCTGAATAAAGTCACCCCCACCTGCATAGGGTAACCCCCACCTGAAAAATGCTACCGACCCAACCCCCACCTTCTTGGACCACCCCCACCTAAATTCTGAAAAGTTTCCAACCCCCACCTGAAAAAGGTTTTTGACTGTTTTAACAATTTTGAGGGTAAGCAAGGTTAATCACTTGAAAATAATTTCTATGCTTTTTATACTTCATACATCTTTTGTTATAATTATTAGACTTGGGAAGAAATAGATTTTTACTGTCAATGTATATGTTTATGATGAGCAGGGTTGAAAGAAAGTTTTTGAGTCAAAATAAGAAAACTAGTAAATAAACTCTCCAACCCCCACCTGAAAAAAGTCACCCCCACCTGTATAGGGTAACCCCCACCTAAGATTTGTGAGCAGGCTAACCCCCACCTGCTTAAATTTTTCTGAAAACCTCCAACCCCCCCCTAAAGTTAGGGGGGGGGTTCCTCATCAATTTTAATCATTCGATGATATTGAAAGTCTCTGAGTAAACTCTCATAAACGCCACTCTACTATTTGATACTCTCCTTTATTACCGACCCAAAAAAATATCAGCGTTTTGATTGGTCGAGAGCATCGAGATATTTGTGATAGTTCATATTTCTTTAGTCTGGAAATATGACCGCGTTGACTTTTGGGGGACTGGGTAAGCGGCGGGAGAAAAATAAAAACAAAACAGCCGAAAAGAACTGACTTTCGAAGAAACTGACTGGGGAATCAAACATCAAAGGGGGAAACGCAACAAAAATATGTTCAGATTAACTTTTACTTTGGAGTTCTTCCATAAAAGAAACTAAAATCAAATCTGATGAACTAAGAATTTATTATAGAACTACTTGACACCACCCAAATATTTTCAACTTGTGGCAAATTTGTCCGTGTGAAAACCAAACAGTTTTTTATCAATGCATACAAAAAAACTTGAGATTCTTGAATATTTGCCAATAAAATTTCTCATAACATAACAAGGAAAGTGTAATGTCTTGTATTTAACCAAATGGCGAGTGATTTTTATAAAAGTTCTCTCCTAATTCTCGTTCTCGACAAAAACATACGTCCTTGACTTTTCAACACAACAATCATTATACATCTTCCTTCTAAAATTCGAAACATTTAGAGCTTGACGATAATCAAGAAAGTATCCAAATTGTTTTGCTGTTGAAAAAATGTTGTTCTTTAACCATTTTTACAAGCATACATTTCCATCGTGGGACTCCTTTCCTCTGCTATTCTTTCCCATGGCCATGTCATCGAAACAAAAACATAGAAAAAGACTGAATGTTATCAGTCTGATTAGTCCAATGATGGAGGGTTTCTTCTCTGTCGAAACCATACTGTACATCATCTGCATTTTGAATTATCAATCTAGAAACTTTCAAATACATCTCTGAAAAATCTGCAACTCTTCAAAACAAAACTTCTGGATCGAAAATGATCGAAAAATGTTTCTCTATTTTGTTTTTGTGTGAATATTTTCGGCGGGAAGTTATCGAATGTTATTTTGTTCGAATCTAACGTTCGAATTAGATTTTCGAATAAAAACATTCGAAACTACACAGAAGCAGAAGAAGGCGGAAGTAAGTTTTAAAACAAAAAGAGGACATTTTTTTTGAGTCGACAATAAATTAGTTATCACATGACTTCTCGTGCAATACTCGATATTTTACTCGTTTCCAGATTTTACCGATATTTTTCCTCGCCTAAAGGCTCGAAAAAATATTACGGAAAAATCTCGGAACTCGTAAAATATTTCTCGTATTGCACTCGAAGTCATGCGATAACTAATTTATTGTCGACTCAAAAAAATTGTCCTCTTTTTGTTTTAAAACTTACTTCCGCCTTCTTCTGCTTCTGTGTACTTTCGAATGTTTTTATTCGAAAATCTAATTCGAACGTTTGATTCGAACAAAATAACATTCGATAACTTCCCGCCGAAAATATTCACACAAAAACAAAATAGAGAAACATTTTTCGATCATTTTCGATCCAGAAGTTTTGTTTTGAAGAGTTGCAGATTTTTCAGAGATGTATTTGAAAGTTTCTAGATTGATAATTCAAAATGCAGATGATGTACAGTATGGTTTCGACAGAGAAGAAACCCTCCATCATTGGATTAATCAGACTGATAACATTCAGTCTTTTTCTATGTTTTTGTTTCGATGACATGGCCATGGGAAAGAATAGCAGAGGAAAGGAGTCCCACGATGGAAATGTATGCTTGTAAAAATGGTTAAAGAACAACATTTTTTCAACAGCAAAACAATTTGGATACTTTCTTGATTATCGTCAAGCTCTAAATGTTTCGAATTTTAGAAGGAAGATGTATAATAATGATTGTTGTGTTGAAAAGTCAAGGACGTATGTTTTTGTCGAGAACGAGAATTAGGAGAGAACTTTTATAAAAATCACTCGCCATTTGGTTTAATACAAGACATTACACTTTCCCTGTTATGTTATGAGAAATTTTATTGGCAAATATTCAAGAATCTCAAGTTTTTTGTATGCATTGATAAAAAACTGTTTGGTTTTCACACGGACAAATTTGCCACAAGTTGGAAATATTTGGGTGGTGTCAAGTAGTTCTATAATTATTATTATAATGTAACAAAGTTCTAGGCGCACGAGGGCCTCTGGAACTGATCGTGATTATACGTATTTTACAATTGTCTTGTGTTGAATCTTTTCGGGTGTTTACTCCATGCAGTGTTGAGTCTTTCTTTGAAGACTTTGACTGTCTTTGCCTCAGCGACATCTTTTGGCAATTTATTCCAGGTTGGTATAGTTCGATAAAAGAAGGAATTCGTTTGTACACCACGGAGTCCATCGCTTCCAAAGTTTGGAATCATCTCAAAGTTGTGCCTTCTGTTTGGTCGCGTTCGACGGGCTATCTTGTTTGGGATGGTATCTTTTTCGTAATAGTTGATGTGCTTGTAAAGTTGGACCATGTCACAAAAGTGTCTTCTAAACTCGAGCGTAGGAAGATCTAATTCACGCAATCGTTCTTCATAAGACATATCACGACATTTTTGAACAAGTTTTGTTGCCCGTCTTTGTACTCCTTCAATCAGATTTACGTGTTTACGTAGAAACGGAGACCATACTGACTGAGCGTACTCCAGATGCGGGCGAACAAACGCACAATACAATGTTTTAAATGTACTTGTACTCATATTTACAAATCCTCGATTGATTATGCCAAGTATCGCGTTTGCTTTTTTGACTTGCTTTGCAATGTGTTCTTCAAATGTAAGTTCTGAGTCAATGAGGATTCCAAGATCTTTTTCTTCAAAGACGTGTTCCAATTGGCGTCCATCTAGGGAATATGGATGAGCATGTTTGATGTTTCCAAACTTTCCTAGCGTCAGAACGTGACACTTTTCAGGATGGAATAGTAATAGCCAGTCTTTCGACCATTCTACAAGTGTGTCTATATCATTCTGAAGGGAAACAGAGTCTTCGATGCAATTGACTTCTTTGAAGATTTTGGTATCATCAGCAAACAGTAGGATCAATGAGATGACCTTTTCAGGAAGATCATTGATGTATAGCACGAACAGCATTGGTCCCAGTACACTACCCTGTGGAATACCACTCACTACAGGGTCTGTAGTCGAGAAGGACTGGTTCACTTTTACTGATTGAGTTCGACCTGTTAGAAATGACGTTATCCATTTTAAGATTGAACCGTTGATGCCATATGCTGATAGTTTCTTGCATAGTCGACGGTGGGGTACAGTGTCGAAAGCCTTCGCAAAATCGAAGTAGACACTATCAACAACGTTTCCTTTAGAGATGCTCTCATAAAATTTATCCAGATAGTACAAAAGCTGTGTCACGGTTGAACGGTTGTTAATGAAGCCATATTGTTTGTTCGATAAAAGATTATGATCAGAAAGGTGCTTCATGATATGTTTCCTCAGTATTGATTCCATTAATTTGCACACTACTGATGTCAAACTAACAGGTCGATAATTGACTGCCAAATTCTGAGGTCCCTTGCTTTTGTAAATAGGTGTGACATGTGCTACCTTCCAATCTTGTGGTAATGAGCCTTCAACTAAAGATTTGTTCATGATTACAGCCAAGGGTAGAGACAGATAGTCAGATAATTCCGCTAGTATCCTAGGGTGTATTTCGTCTGGACCGAATGACTTATTATGGTTGAGCTCTTTCAATCGATTCTGTACCATCTCCTCAGAGATATGAATATCTCTGATGGATGAATCAGTTCTCTTTTCAAATGCAGGAAGCTCACCTACTGCTTCTTTTGTGAATACACTGCAGAACTGTCGTTGAAGTATATTAGCTTTTTCGTGATCTTCATGCTTTAATGAGGTTTTGACATTTGGTGATTCAAGTAGTGATGAAACTGTACTAGAAGATTTCATCTTGTTACGCACATGTGACCAGAAGATCTTCGGTTTGGTCTTTGCGTTATCACAAATTCTTTGTTCGTAGTTCCTGTGAGCTTGTCTCATCAATTTGCTCACTCTGTTTCTTACAGGGGTGTATTTTGCTCGATTGTATTCTTTTTCTTCGGGCGATGATTTCATCCATTTCCGATGGAGGCGTCTCTTCTCTGCTATTTCTTTCCGAAGTTGAACTCCAATAGGTATTTTACCTTTCTTCTTCCAGTTTTGACCACCGATGATCTTTATGGGTACAAAACGGTTTCGTATATCCAAAATCTTCTTTCGGAAAAGCTGCCAAAGCTCCTCGGTTGACTTAGAATCAGCCATCTCCGGGAATTGCTTGTACCAATCATCAGAGTTGAGATCTTGTTTCATTGCTTCAAAGTCTGCGTCCTCGTACTTGTATCTTTCTGATTTAGGTTTCAATACAGCATCACATTTGATAGTGAAGGTCAAGCAACTATGATCGCTTAAACACAAAGGACTGAGATACTCTAGACATAGAGCTTGGTTAGCTTCACCTGTTAGAATGAGATCGACTAAAGATGGGTCGTCAGTCCCACGGCACCTGGTTGGCTTCTTCTACACTTTGGTGGAGAAAGGAGTCGCGAAGGGCATCAAGAAATTTTTCTTCTTTACTTTCCTCGAGATGTGGCGTCGTCCAATTTTTCCAATTGATTGTTGGGAAGTTAAAGTCCCCGACAAAGCATTTATGAGAGTATTTGTTGTTTGATGCGATATCTTTGATTAGATGATTCAACTTGTTGTTATTTTCAGCTGACGTGTCATTGTTCGTAGGGGAGCGATAGATACAGGAGAAGACCAGGAGATCGTTTCCGGATAGACGAATTTCGATTGTGGATACTTCATTGAAATTGACTTGGTTCATTGATTGGTTGACATCGGTGACCAAATGTTTGATCGATGAATGAGCAAGAATAATTATCCCGCGACCGATGCCAGTGGTCATGTTCGTATGACTGACACATTTATAATGTTTAAGCTCGTGTTCGTGTAGCTCTCGCAGTCCACCGTGCTTTGGTTTCACCTCACATATCGCAATGATGTGGGGATGATGTTTCTCTACATCAAGCACCAGTTGTCGCTTCTTCTCAGGTGTTAGCGTGTCGGCGTTGCAATAAATGATCCTGATTTCGTTGATCTTTATTTCAACATCATCTACTTGATTTACGTTATGGTTTTCTTGAATTATTGTTCTCCGATTGTTTTCGTTTGAGCAAGATTCTTGGCGAATACTACATTCTTCGTGTCTGTCTTCTTTGTTTGGGATCTGATTTTGACCTTGATGATGTCGAATCCGTTTTTTGAGTCCCCTCGAACTCTCCATTTATAGATATCAGAGTTATCATTCTCATTTCTAGTTTTAGCTTTGAACGATAGTTCCCTTACGTTCTTTCTTTCATCTGGTGTTAGATCTTCAGTTATACTCGTTGTCTTGTATTTTTGGATGCCCTTGAGAGAAGGAAGGTTCCGAGAAGTGAAAATTTTTCCTTTTCGCTAGATAGACAGATTAATAAAGGGCGCTTCTTTTCCTGGGATGGTTTTCCGAGGCGACTGACACGTTTGATAGTAGCGAGTGTGTGAGTGTCTTTAACAAGACCTTCGGCCCATGAACTGTCATCTTCTTGTTCTTGTTCTGCTAAGCCATGGATGACGACGTTGCGAGATCTTTTGATTTTGTCATTTTCTTCTGCTTCTTCTACACGCCATGCATCCCTAATAGCTTCTCTGATAGTTGTTTGCTTGGCAGATACCTCAGAGGTCTTTGTAGCGTCAGCGTAAGACTTTTCCGACAATGTCTTCATTTCTGTTTTGATAAGTTCTTGCATGCTGTGCTTGAATTTCTCCATGTTTATTTCAATCTTTTGTTCAACGTATTCCAAAGTGTGGAGTGCTGGATTGTTAATAAATAATAAATTCTTAGTTCATCAGATTTGATTTTAGTGTCTTTTATGGAAGAATTCCAAAGTAAAAGTTAATCTGAACATATTTTTGTTGCGTTTCCCCCTTTGATGTTTGATTCCCCAGTCAGTTTCTTCGAAAGTCAGTTCTTTTCGGCTGTTTTTTTTTTATTTTTCTCCCGCCGCTTACCCAGTCCCCCAAAAGTCAACGCGGTCATATTTCCAGACTAAAGAAATATGAAATATCGCAAATATCTCGATGCTCTCGACCAATCAAAACGCTGATATTTTTTTGGGTCGACAATAAATTAGTTATCGCATGACTTCGAGTGCAATACTCGATATTTTACTCGTTCGCAGATTTTACCGATATTTTTTCTCGCCTAAAGGCTCGAAAAAATATTACGGAAAAATCTCGGAACTCGTAAAATATTTCTCGTATTGCACTCGAAGTCAGGCGAGAAAAAATATCGGTAAAATCTCGGAACTCGTAAAATATTTCTCGTATTGCACTCGAAGTCATGCGATAACTAGTACATATTCGATAAAAATCCAAATTTCTCTTGAAAATGATCAAATTAGAGAGCGTCACCTGTATTTGTTATTGCTACAAAATAGAGAATATCTTTAAAGGTTTTGTTTTTAAATAAGAGTGATGTCGTTTGCTTACTCATCAATTTTAATTTACAAGCCTTTTGATATTGGATTGACACGGATGTGGAGCAAGATTGGTCAGATAGAGTAACACATTTATTTCCTTATATCAGCATAATATAACAATAGGCAGACATTGATACGAAATTTGTGTCTGATATGAAACGGGAATACTTATGTAAAAATAAATCCTTAAAGTTGTCATTCATTCCAATAGGAACACTTTCATATATTTGCAAATCGGGGAAAACGGACATAAATCTATCAACAAAGTAAGTAAAGACAGCAATTGATTCTCCGAAATCGAAAATATTTTCGGGGAAATCGGGTAAAATACTAACTTGTAGGTTTGCTCATAGTCGGTACTTCCAACAGAGTAAGTGACTGCGCTTGATTCCCTTGTGATTTTTACAAACATGTCCATGATCGGTTGGTACGTGTTGTTCTAGAATCAAAAAAGTCAGAGGTCTTATTTTAGCCCGGCAAATGCCGAATTTCACGGGTCCAAACCACAAGAAATATTATAATTCGCAAGTCAGCGCTAGTCTAAAAATCCATATTCGCCCTAATCGATACTTGCTAAGAATTCGCCGGCCTAGGATCTAGAATTTGCCAGAGTTAACTTTTCATTCACTATCCTGTCAAAAACAAAGCAAAACCCATGTAAGTTACTGTATTTCTGTATAGTCTACACAAAAGACAGCTCCAGGCTTTTAAGCCTAAATCTTGGTCTATAGGCACTGCTATAGGCGGACACTAGTAACCCCCACCGGGAATCGCTTATTAATAGGTTTAAACATTATAGACAATTTTCACATAAGATGTTTATCAATAGGGCTCTATAAAATAAAAACACAGCTGATTGGCTTAGGTTTCGAAACTCTCTATTGTATCATTAAAACCTCAGTGCGCATGCGATTTATCCAGAGAATTTCAATATTCAAAGAGCAGTGCTCATATCCCGAAGAGTAGGAGTTTTACGCTCGAAATGAAGGAAGGTATGACGTAGCCTAGTATTTCTGGCGCTCTTAAAAAAACAAAACAAAAAACACCATATTCGCACAAGGAATCACCTCTTCCATTATGGCAAATAAGTCTGGAAAACCTCAATTACACCATAATTGGTAACGCTCGATTTTGATCTGTTTTGACAAGCCAATCTTGTCGGCAAAAAGGGTTTTTTGAAAATTAGGGATTTTTCAGGCATTTCATGTCAAATTACTCAAAAAATTCCCAAAACTCAGGGAATAGCGGTAATTTTCAAACTTGACGATTGAAAAACCATTCGAAAGACGGCTAAAAGCTTAGGTGTAAACTCTTTTTTTCTTTTTGATTTTTGTCACCAACAAAATTTTGTTTTCTTTTTTACTATATACTAGCCGGTACCCGGCGTCGCACGCCGGTTAAGCTGTAGCTGAACGCACTAAAAGTCCTTTGGATGTTGAAGCTGGCTTAAAAAAATGATCAAATGAACAAAAAGATATCTTCAAAGTTTGACTCTAACCCTCCCCAGGAGATCTTTTTCTCGCTTCGCTCGCATTAAATACGCCGTCCAGTTTTCGACAACTTGAGAAAATGTCATGGTAAAGAGGAGTGAAATGTAAAAATGACAATTCTTTAGGAAAAAGCGGGGAAGCCACAAAGAATAGTGCAACTTTGTTTTTATCCCCGTTTTTATCAGATTTGAAAAGATAAATAAGTCAATTCTAAATTACTTTTTTTAAACCCTTGTCATAACTTTTCGAATTTAAACATGCAATAAAATGACGTACACAGTTTTTAACAGTATCAACCACTTGAATGTTTTTATATGAAGAAAGAGATGGACTTATTTCTTCTCTTGCTTTTTATCGCCCTTTGAATGCTGTTATTGTTCGAACGGACAAACTTTTTAATTTTTATGTTTTGATTTACATTTGAAATGTTCTTTTCTATAATAAAAAAAACTTGTTTTGTTTTGAAAAGAATTCGAATGTCATTAATAAATACGATCGTTAAATACATTCGAAAACATTTCAAACAAAAGAAAAGAGAAAAACAGGATCAGGCAAAGCTGGGCAGAAATTAAAATTACTAAATGTAGATGGGCCTTAAATTTCAAAACAAAGGCTGAATAAAGTCTAAACCAGGCTCTATCCGATCTGTCAATCAAAACAAATAGAGAACAAAATGACATATGCGTTATACTAATAATATATAGATTAGTAAAAGTTGAAGTCTACAAAAAATATCCTTTTAAGCACTTACCACACCAGTGAGAAGAATGTCAGCAAATTGACCAGCGATGATAGCATCTAATGGAGATGGTGGATGATGAAATCGTTGTTGGAGAATCGTCAAAGCTGAACCTGAAAACAAAAACAATAAGTTTTATATATTGAAATCATTACATCACGGACCTAACAGCTGATTGGTTGTAAGTGACGTAAAATCAGTCAATACGTCACTTTCAACCAATCAGCTGTTGGGTCCGTGGAAAATATTGCATAAGTGCATATCATGAAAACCTTATCGTTAGAAAAATTGTTAACAAAAAAATTCGCCGACTTTAAAAATTCGTCGGTGAAAAATTCCGCCACCAAGTGATTTTTTCTTCACTTTTTTACCGACCAATTTTCTACCGATGAGGTATCCCGCAATTGCGGTAAATAAAATCAAAATAGACTAACTTTCGAAACAATACACAATATTTTGTGAAAGGAGTTTACAACAATGATAAACAGAGTCTAACAAAGAAACTGGCAATTGATGGAGCATTGGTTCAAATTATCGCAATTCAAATATTTCGTTCAGTTCACAAATGACTGAGCTGGCTTGCCGTGCACCCAGTGTAAAAAATGAAAAAGTGTAAACAATAAAAAGTGTAAACAATGAAAAAGTGTAAATAATAAAAAAAATGTAAACAATAAAAAAGTGTAAACAATGAAAAAGTGTAAACAATAAAAAAGTGTAAACAATGGAAAAGTGTAAACAATAAAAAAGTCCTAAACGAGTGGCCTATACGCGTAGAAGATCGACTGTATTTTGCTCTATAACATCAAAAGTTTATCAGAAAATTACCTGAAACTTCTTCTACTTCTTTCAAAGAGCACGCGACGTGTCCGATTGCTTGAACGGCGTTCTTTTGTCGTAGCTCATCATATTGGTCTGAAGAATTTTTTTGATAAAGCATGTTCGCCATTGAGTTCAGAAAAGCATTGATCAGATTCGAGTCAAGTCGGTAACCACTGCGCAAACACCTGAAATTGGAAGAAATAATGGAAATCTACCAGAAAAATCTGTACTCAATAAAAAGAGGAAATGATTTGATAGCGTATTTTCCACTAGAGTTTGGAAAAGGGTTGATCAAACACCTTGAGTTGGAGGGAAAGACAGGGTCAATTTTTCGAGAAAAGAAATGGACAAAAACCTAACAAAATAAACTCTGATAAAGCTAATGAGTAGAAGCAGGCCAGATTTTAAAAAGGCAAGGCAGCGTTCGTTGGTGGCCAAAAAGGGCACTTTTTCCAGTGCTTTTCCTCTAAAAAGGCTGTTTATACCAATATTTTAGTAATTTCAAAAGGGGCAGCGTCCGATAACCGGCCGCTTAAAGGGTATGAAAAATGGCCTGAGAAGACAGAAAGTAACATTTACCTGACGCAATTTTTGAGAGCTACCATAACAATTTCATCACAGACGGAACTTGTAATTGTGTTGTCTTTTCTATCAGAGGTATTCAACGGCGATGAGAAGACCTGAAAAAAAAACACAACCAATATCAAGGACCTTCATACACTTCACACACAATATATACTATGGCCAGCTCGATTCACAAGGGTGATTGTTCACAGAAAAACAACATTGTCGAATATTGATTGCTAATAATATTGCATAGTCTAAGTAGTCCTTTAAGCTGACACGACATTAGAACTACTATCCATTAGAATGATTCAGGTTTACCAGGACTCAAACTAAAATTGTGCTCAATTTCACCGTTTAGAGATGCAATTTATATATATCATAGTGTCAGCCTGGGTTTAGGTCCTACGCAAAATTTAGGTAGTCTCAGTTGAGTTTTTAGTAGTCCCCCCCCAAACATTCATGACATTTTTGATAGCCCCCAGGGCTTTCGACCCTGGACACTTTTAAAATTTTGTTCCGCGAAAAAGGGTTATTCAATGTAAATTGTGTTGCAGTTCGAAGGTTAAGATAAAATATTTAGCTTATTTTTTAATGTTTTCAGCTTCATGAGCTTTAACCCAAAAAATTAAAACTTTTGATAACTTTTGAAATCTTTATTTAATTGACTTGAAATTTTGAAAGTCTGCACCAAATTATGAATTGCTGTCATCAAGATTTCGGCATCATTCGTCATCGTCTTTTGAAAATGCCAGGTTGAAAGTGACGTATTGACTGATTTTACGTCACTTACAACCAATGAGCTATTGGGTGGAATGGAAGACATTGCAGTGGTGCATATCATGTATAGGACCCCCTCTAAATTTTCTTCACTTTTTTTTTGCTCAAATTTTGTGAAGCAACTCCACATGACATGTATTTTTGGGGCAGAGGGTCAATTTTTTTTGCCACCTGTTGGTACCGTGTATTTTACAGACCAGCCCTAAATTGCCCTTTCTTGCTTATAAAGCCCTAGGATACTGTATCTAGTGATTGGAAATGCAATTGACATGAAATTTTGACAAATGTTAGGTATTGATAATACAAGCTTGCAGCCAAAATTTCAGCAAAATCGGACGAGTGGTTATCCTGAAAGTGAGCATTTTAGGTAAAAGACAAACCGGTCTTAAAATACCAACCACTCACGTGGCTAAATTGAAATTTTGCACACTGTCTTAAATGGCAGGTGGTCAACGTGTATTTTACAGACCAGTCTGCAAAGTACAAAATACTAATGGGAACGAATTTTTCCTGTTACTTATGTCTCTTTTATTTGACAAAACAGCCTTCCGGAACAAATTTCAGTCAATATTATATACATGATTTTTGTCAAGTTTTCATTCTGGTCTGCAAAGTACCAAATACTTAGGGGAACGAAATTTTGTAAATCATATTTGATTATCCATATCTACCACTGGTCAATTTCAAGGTCGTAGCACTTGTCAATCTTGAAGCTAACCCACCTTTTTGGGGCTTTTTAGAGGGTGTAACCCCTCCCCCCCCAACTATTAGGGGGGGGGCTAACGCTATGTTAATTTAAAGAAAACACATTGTCTACATGTAGCAAGACTTTCTTACCAAAGAAAGGCAACAACTGTTTCAATCTTATACCTTGTTATACATTTGCTGTCGATCTTTGAACTGATGAAATCCTCTCAAAACATGTGATGGTTTCGTTAGAAAGTTCATCAATAACTCCAAGACTTGACTGAAAAAAATATAAAATGAAAAATATGATGAGCAAAAGACAATGCTATTCTAAAATATTTTTTTATGCGAATATCCAAGTTTTTTGAAGTCTTCGAATGATGTTCTTAACTTTTTGAGATTTTTTTTTTATTAATGTTCTTATTTTCACCTTTTTACAATAATTTTTGTGCGATTCCCTAAGAAATAGGATGTTGTAGAGTCCATAAAGCCTTATATTATCATAAAAAAAAACACGGGTATCATCGTTCGTGACAATCGTTTAAGTCCAGGAAGTCAATTCTTACCCAAACGAAGATACTGAAATCAACTACAAGCAACTTACCTTGAAGCGAAAGGGAATCTTTCAGCAATGGTTCCCAGGCCTTCCAAACAGCAAGTAACCAGGGGAGTATAGGAGTACAAGAGCTTTGCATCTTCCTTTAAGGCACTGATTTGATCAATGAAAAACTGACATGTCTTGTCTGCCTCTGTTTAACAAAAATGATAAAAGTCAGAAAAGCTAAGGAGTGTACAAGGGGACCAAGTGCAGTGCTCAGCAGTGGCAATATACGTTACCTCGAGGGTAAAGCTCGAAATTTAAATCCGTTTTACAGTAGTACAAGTGCGAAACTGATCAGAAACTTATGTTTCAACTCAACATACCCTTTAACTATCTAAGTGATAACAATTTCTCCAAACCCCTCCATAGGAAGCACACCCACTAAGCTTAAGTCTTTTATAGACGCTAGGCATAGTAGCTAGGCTTCTTTGTAGGTGTCACTTTAAAAAAAACAAGCTAGATGCTGAATGGACCTACCTGATGATGAAAGTTAGATAGCAATGCAAGGAGAAAAATGAAAAAAAATCAGTCAGAAAACACTAGCGTTTAGCGAAAATGCATAACGCAAGAAATTCATCATTGATTGATGGTAGGGGGAGAGGGAAGGGTTGTAGGGAAAAAATAAATAGAAAGTTCTGGTCGCAAAAATCAGTTTTATTGACAATTTAATCATGCTTGATGGTGAGCATTGTTATCAATAATGTTTTTGTGTGAAAAACATAGAATTATAAGGTGATTTCCGGAATTTTCAACCGGAAAAAATTTTTTCTCAAAAATCGAACTCGGCCATGTTTTGAGCATTGCGAATACGCATCTTTCTGCAAAAAATCAGAAAAATTGAAAATAAATATTCGAGAAAATGTCAAAAAACCGGTTTTCCGGCATATTTCCGGCATTTTCGGCCGGAAAAAAATGTTTTTCGAAAATCGGGCTCCGTCACATTTTAGGTATTGTCATATTGCGTCAGTGTGCAAAATTTCATAAAAAAATATAAAGTACAGCTCGAGAAATTCAAGAAATACTGTCTTTCCGGCGAAAATAGGTTGTTCCGGCGACTTTTAAAATAGTTCCGGCTTCAAAAATCAATTTTATTGAAAATTGAAACATGCTTGATGGTGGGCATTGTTATTAGTAATGTTTTTAAATGAAAAAACAACCAATTTTAAGGAAAAAGTCCAATGAAAATCAAGAAAAACGGCGATTTCCGGCATATTTCAGGCATTTTCTGCCGGGAAATTTTTTTTCTCAAAAATCGGACTCGTCCATGTTTTGGACATTGTTAATACGCATCTTTGAGCAAAAAATCAGAAAAAACTAATGATAAAATCTCGAGAAAATGCCAAAAAAACAGTTTTTCCGGCATATTTCCGGGATTTTCGGCCGAAAATGAATTTTTTTCGAAAATCGGGCTTCGTCACAATATAGGTATTGACATTTTGCATCAGTGTGCAAAATTTCATGAAAAAATTTAAAGTACAGCTCAAGAAATTCAAGAAATACCGTTTTTCCGGCGAAAATCGGCTGTTCCGGCGATTTTTAGAAAGTTCCGACTTCAAAAATCAGTTTTATTGACAATTGAATCAAGCTTGATCGTGGACATTGCTATTGATAATGTTTTTGTGTGAAAAAACAACGAAATATAAGGAAAAAGTCCGATGAAAATCTGCAAAAACGGCGATTTCCGGCATATTTCCGGCATTTTCAACCGAAAAAGATTTTTTCTCAAAAATCAGACTCAGTCAAGTTTTGGGCATTGCTAATACGCATCTTTGTGCAAAAAATCAGAAAAAACTAATGAGCCAATTTCGAGAAAAGCTGGTAACGGACGGACGGACGGACGGACGGACGAACAGACAGAGGTTAATTCATAGGACCTCCACCAGGGCACCCGGAGGTAGGTCCAAAAAGATGATAAGATGGCGGATGAAGCTTTGTTTGGGGCTTATATAAAGTTCAGTGGCCACATTAAGAAATCTGTAATAACATTTACCAGAATCATCAACGACAGACCATGCCATCGTGTCGCAAGCAGCAACCAAAGTATTCCAACTTTCCACATCATCTTGTTTAGGATCTACTTTCAAGTTATTGTAACAGCTACCAAACATTTCCTTGCTCCACATGTAAATTTGTTGCAGTTCCTTGTTCAATTTGCCTGAGTCTGAAATGGAGAAACAAGACCGTAGCTTATTGGGACAGTTTTAAGCAGTAAAATCGTTATTTTCCTTTCGACAGAAAATGTACTTTAAAGATCAGCACAAATACTTAAGACTCAATTGCAATTTGCTAAATTTGGAAGTAGATAATTGGAAAATACACCTAAACTTCATTGAGACGCATGGATGGATGGATGTCAAAAACACGTAATCGATTTACACTGTCTTTTGAAAGTTAACCATTTAAAATTAACAATTTGGAGTACATTAAAAATGAGACCGGTCTTAATGCGGACAGATCGATAAAATGTGCGGCAAAAAGATTACCATGCGGTAAAATGATACCTTTGTATCGACCAGAAATTATACAAAAATCTTTCCTAAAAATTCCATTCAAACGCACTTGATCGGTCACTAAAGAGCACTGATTAGAATAAGTGCGGTATTCAGTGTGGTGCATGATGCAGACATTTTGTTGTTGTTGTTTTGCTTGTTTGAACTCGAGACTGAAATTCTTACAGCAACCGAAAGAAGTATAAACAAACGGCGGGGACCACACCATTGTCCGCTTTCGTCGGTGTTTTGTCCACACGGACCATACGGTGCTTTTTCAGTTTTTAGTCGCACAATTAACCAGTCCAAAAGCGGCGGAAGCACGACCGCACCAATACTAGTCTCATTTTAAATTTACTCCAAATCATTTGGGAAGTGTCACATAATATGCAAATATATGTAAACTTTTTCATTCAAAATTCAGATGGAAATTCTACTTACCAGAGTCAACACTTTTGACGATTCTTCTTATGATGTTGACAGCTCCACTGGACATATTGCTCATCCAAAACTTCAAGTATTTTGTATGCTGGATGACGTGTTCCTTTAATTGATTAACAAGTGATACTTTTATAGACCTACCTGGTTATGCATTTAACACATATATAATTGATATCTACATAAGCGTGACCATTAAACAATCATTAAGAACACAAATAGTGACGATCTATTAAAATTAGTCGTTTGTTTCTTATAAAAAAACACGTTTAGAAACCAAAATTTCATGCTCTTGAAATAAACTTTCATATTCAAGACTTCGAGAGCAAAAAAACATATCTTTTTACAAAAATCTGCTTGAGCCATCTTTTACCTACTTTCATGCAAAAAGTCCAAAAAACCCTTTTTTAGCCGTTTTTTAGCTGAAATTTACCCCAAAATTGTTTTTCCAAAAATCGAGCTCCGTCACATTCGAGGGTTTATAGTTATACATCTTTGTGCAAAAAATCATAAAGAATGAAAGAGCCAATCTCGAGAAAAGCTAATACCTAAGTAATTGATAGTGTGCTTATAAAAAAATATCGAATTTGGCCAGTTTTTCTATAAAAATAAGACAAGCAACCAAAATTTCTTTAAAAGTAAGCCCTCATGAGCAAAAAAACATCTATTTCATAAAAAAAATTGAGTAATTTGACTATGAACATTGATGTATGCTTATTAATAGTCGAACGTGCGCAACGCACTGGGCTCAACTTCAGTGGCTTCAAATTATTCATAGGCCCAATTGTAGACCAGATATTCACCCAAGGAACAAGTGTGCAAAAGTTCAGCCAAATCAAACAATTTTTAAAGTCTCCAGGCTGCCCTAGAGTTTTTGTGACAGACAGACAGACAGACAGACAGACATTGTCAGATTGTAGCTCAACTGAAGTTGAGAATAGTGATTCTTATAGATAAACATGCGTTTTTTTGAGCCAACAAAATTTTTTCGCGAAAATCTGCTTGAACCATCTTTAACCTATGATGGTACCTTACTTTCCTGCAAAAAATCAGAAAAAGTTAATGATCCAATTTTTCACAAAGTCCAAAAAACCCATTTTTTAGCCGTTTTTTGGCCCAAATTTGCCAAAATTAAATCGGGCTCCGTCACATGCATCTTTGTTCAAAAAATGGTAAAGAATGAAAGAGCCAATCTCGAGAAAAGCTAATACCTAAGTAATTGATAAAGTGCTTATAAAAAAATATCGAATTTAGCCAGTTTTTCTATTAAAATACGCCAAGCAACCAAAATTTCATGTCGAAACACATATTCTTTAAAAGTAAGCCCTCCTGAGCAAAAAAAAACATCTCATAAAAAAATTGAGTAATTTGACTAAGAACATTGATGTATGCTTAATAATAGTGATTCTTATAGATAAACATGCGTTTTTTGAGCCAACAAAATTTTTTTGCAAAAATCTGCTTAAGCCATCTTTTACCTACGATGGTACCCTACTTTCATGCAAAAAATCAGAAAAAATTAACGACCTAATTTTTCACAAAGTCCAAAAAACCCGTTTTTTAGCCGTTTTTTGGCACAAATTTGCCCCAGAATTTTTTTTTTTTGAAAATCCGTCACATTCGAGGGTTTATAGTTATGCATCTATGTGCAAAAAATCAGAAAAAACTAACGAGCCAATCATGAGGAAAGCTAATAACGAACGAAGGAACGAATGGACGAACGGACAAAGGTTAATTTATAGGACCTCCACCGGGGTAAGTCCAAAAATCAAACATTAGGCGAGGCGAGGCCAATTCAATTTTTTATTTTACTGGCCAAACTACCCACAAAAGAGGGTCGGTTGGTTGGCGAAAAAATTAAAGTAAAAGACAGCAAAAACTACTACATTTACATCTAGACAAAAATTCGAAATAGAAAATAAAAACACACAAAATTCTCGAATCATGGATAAAATGAAAAATTGAACATAAAATTCTCCTTGGAAAAACTACCAAAATTTTTAAAATCTGGCAGTCTGTAAAGTAATCAAAATAAAAATGTACTGATTTTGTTTTTTCTTCAATTTTTGGAATAATTTGGTCGGGTCCATAAAACAACTAATGAAATTGATCTCGCCTTAACAGCATAAATTTTTGCCCATTGCATATTGCATTCCAGTTAAACCTGTCTCACAGCCCTTTTGTAACTTTTTTCTTGGAGAGGATGAAAGTTTCTATAAATTTATTTTAATGGAATAGAACCGTAGAGTAATTTCCCAGTGGGGTGGAAATTTTAGGGTATTCTTTTCACCAGGAAAAAATTTTGGCCAATTTTTCTGGTAGGGCTAGGGGTCCATTTGTATCTTTTTCTTTCAGATCAATAGACAAGAATTTATTCCAACTTTTTCTGTGATTATTAAAGCTAAAAAATAAGCAATTCCTTAGACAATATCCCAAATAATTTAGATAGTAATTTCACAATAACAGAAGTTAATAAGTCTATAAAAAATGAGTCAATAAAAAGCAGACTTACAGAAACTAGATCATGTTTTCGTTTGTCAATAGCATTCAAACAAGCCAATGATACTGATGAAGAGACCTAGAGAAAACAAAGCGAGAATGAAAATTACAAACCCTCGGAAAAAAGACTTTATGTATATGACTGAAGTAGAATCTACTATTTTTCTTTATCAAATTTATCAGTTTTGCAAATTGTCCCCATTCTTTATTAAGAATTACATTTGGAATTAAGTCAGTCAAATGTATAAATTTCTTATCTGGGACAAAAATTTCGTTGAAACCCGAAAAAAAATCCCTAAAAATAAATTGAAGAAATTAAAGGAAGCAAAAATAAGTCAAGTAAAAAATACTCCATAATTAAGTAACTTAGGGTTGCTAGGTTGACATATCTGAGAAATCTTTAATTCTTTTTTTTTGTAATAAGATAAATAAAGACATTTTTACCATTTGGAAAACTTTCAACATCTGTTCGTTAGTCATATCTAAGACAACTTCATTCTTCATTAGCACAGAAATATCAACATCATCTTTTTTTGAATGTCTCTTGCAAGAGGTTCGCGGAACCAAGAATTCTGTCAGCTGTTTCTCGTCCAGGGTGCAACAGAAGGCTTTCAGAAACCCCATCATACTTGGAAGAGTGTTGTGGAAAAATAGCACTAAAAGAAAGAAAAGAAAGGAAATGCGTATAGAAAGAAACTATATTTTGGAGATTACACCTAACAAGTGTACACTCAAAGGGTATTTGCTTTGAGTTGCATATGATGTTAAAACGTCTTTATCTTTGTGTAGGATAATGTAATGCCTTAAGACTGCAAAGACTGCAAAGCATTATCCATAGGTTATCGGGGTGATCCATTTAATTGTCTACCCAAATATTGTGCTAGAACATTAGCAGCCTCTAGATCTTTATGACGGAATTGTGCCAATCAAAAGGCTGAATATACATGGCTAGATTATGAAATGTTAGATTTGCTTTTGATTGCTGTGTATTGGACAAAAAGAAAAGATACTGGAATCAAAAAAGACTTATGTATGTTTGACATAATATTGGATTTCTGAATTGCTCCAGCCAAATTATACATTATTTGAAGAAGTAAAATTAAACGTTTTTCTTATTATAAAAACATCCAAAATTTTTCAATTATTCAAATGTAAAATTAACTTTTTGAGCTTTAACAAGCCTAAAATTTTCCTAAAAACGTTCTTATTTCACCATTTGGTGAGTATTTTTGTGTGGTTTCCTGAAAATCTTTTTGTTTTAAAATGACCATGAAGCCTGAAATATGTTTTACATAACTTTGTTCTTAAAATATTTTGGCCATCGAAGCCTCAATCAAAGCTTGTTGTTATAAAAAAACGTGTACCAGTCTCATTCTCAGGTAAATCATTGAAAGAATTCAGTTCCTCCACCATCAGTCCAATCATTTGGATTTGGAATTCCACTATCTCATTTTTCTTCAACTCAATTTTGTTGCCGATGAATGAGATGACCGATGTGAGAAGATAAATGAATTTCTGGATTTCTTGCTCCTGAGCTGTGTCACGCTCATCAGGCTGCAAAACAAAATAGAATATGTGACGGTATTAATTAGGTTTTTAAAAGAAATAATCATATGGTTTGAGGTTTTTTGCCATAATCCTGAGCAAAACCTCCCAATCCAGTCAAGATATTCAATGAACAAATTTATGACTGTTAGCAAGAAAACAATATAATTTTAACGTGACGTGAGAACTGTGTTAGAACCTGTTAGAACCTATTTTAAAAGATTTCAAATTGTCATATTTTAACTTTATAAAAGAATTTGACAAAAATATTCGGACGAAGGTAATTTCTGAAATGCTAATTTTCCTTCAACTTTACATCACTATTACACACTATTGTTGAAAAAAAAAATCTCCCTTGTGAATTCCTCACAAGCCAACTGATCTGTTTTTAATAAGGATTGATAAGAGTGTAATACCTTAAGATGCCACTTGACAGAGGTTAAGCTCATCTTCAACACATCCAAAAGATATGGTAAAATCTGATCTAAATGTTGCTGATTTGATTTTAATAGATAATAACATAAACATAAGACAGCATCCGAACCACGATGATTGATAGATAATTTTTCTGTTGGGTTGGATGGAACCGCAGGGCAAAAATGTAGCAGCTTTTGAACCTAAAAAAATGGGTGCATACTTTAGAGATGAGGATCTCTATGGATTGGGTTGTCACATTTGGTAATTTTAAAAATATAAAGAGATTTCAATTAGTAAAACAAATGAAATATATACATTGGTGTACGCTTTATAGCTTTATAAGTGCAACAATTATTTATCATGTTGAAGAAATTATCGAAAATACAAACATGAATATTTTCACGAAATGACTGCAACGTACCTTTTCCCAAGGTTGCTTTTGTAAGGACAAAACTCTTGCTAACGACAACAATGTCATAGAAGAAGAGTTATTACGCGGGGTCCAGCTGTAATCAGTCATGTTTGTCTCTTTGTTTACAGATATTCTCTAGTACAAAATTAATCAATGAGTTGCCTATCTAATTTTAACATATGAAGCATCAAAAACTATGAACAGTGTCAGTTTGCAGTGGTCAAACCAAAGTTGTTTTATCTCAGACCAGCTCAGAAAGAAATGGACTTTCAACAACATATTAAATAAAACAGATTCTTCAAATTTTGCAGAACTTGAAGACAAAAGAACAAAAAAAGCCTCTTTGTGTATCTTGTCGAGACAGAAAAACTATGTGTACTGAGTTTGACACAAAAATAAATATTGCCAGATATTTAATCAATCGCTATAAAGATTAGAGAGGAATGAAACAGCTATAAAAAAACCTTTAATCTTTGCCAAATTAGATCTTTTGCCAGTCAGGATGTCATGTTGAATAATTAAAAACTCCAGCATAATAACAACAATATAAAAAAGTTAATGCACTCTTTTTATTAATAATTAACAACAAGTATTTGACCAATAAAGGTTTCCAAGTCTCTCTAAAAACACACTTAGGATGACGTTCAACTTTAAGTTCACCTCTTTTCATGCTAATGAAACAATGGTCACTGAGACCAATCATGAACTTGGCAGTTTTTTAAAGCATGATCGCTATTGAACACAATCAGATCAATCAAAGTGGCAGATGTTTTAGTGATTCTTGTAGGAACTTCAACGAATTGGAAGAGATCCCTGGCTTTACATAGATCATTGATATTATCAAAGTAAGAGTCTATTTTTTGTAACATATTACAATTGAAATCACCAAGAATGAAAATCTCAGAATTTTTTGGTAATTTGTTGCTACATGACGTTAAAGGGCCATTAAAGTAGTAAAATGTAAACATTGCGCGAACCACATGTCATTAAAGAGAACAATTAAAATCGTGTGTCCAAAACAAACTTGTAAAACAATTTAACAATCAAAATTAGCCATATTTGGTTTGATTTTTTATTTTTACATGTGACATTTGTTTTGATTTTGTATTCGCTGCATACAGTTTGCTTACAAATTTTGCAAGTACTGTTATGTCCCTTTAAAAAAGATTTCTATATCGTTCAACGACATCAAGATTCTGTCATCTGACAGATGGACAATACACAGCACAAACTTGGACTTTTTCCTTTTAATCTCTACCCAGAGAGTTGTGTTTGATTTCTTTGAGACATGCAAGGCAAGAGTTTCTTCCTCAGAAGGTGGTTGCCAGCAAAAAAAAAAAGGACTCCTCTGCCATGGCTAGTTCAATCTTGCCTGTATATGACATATCCAGGTATAAGAAAGTCGGGAACCATGGAATCAATTTTGGTCTCATTAAGACACATAATGTCAAATTTGTGCTGAAAAAATCTCTAAAGAAGGTTGTTGAAATTAGAAGAGGGATGTCGACATTAGACCAACTTATGGTAAATGGTAACTGAGCGCTAACACAACTTTGGCACATGAAAGGGACCCTATTCTATTGCTATATTTTGATTGAAGCAATCATATTGAACTTTTGTAATGTCTGTGTGAGTCAGATGATACCTATTCAACACACATTACGAGATGCTGGTATTTTAGTAATTACACAAAAACCAGTGGGAAACAAGCCCGAATGCTTTCCCCTCTAGAATTTATGTTACCAATGACATGTTTCAGAAACTGACTGAATATAATGTTAAATTGCTTAATAAGAGCCTAGGGAACTGTCATCATTGACAATAAAACAAACGATTTTCTGTCAAGAGCCTTGTAAACATTCCAACAACTTCCATCAAAATGATCAATCACAGCTCAGTCTACCATTTTTAGCGTGGTCCAAGGATTGAGCCGAGAACCCTCGCAAAACGCCTGGGAGCTCCCGTGTGGATGAAAAACTTGTATTTTTTACTGCCCTATTCACATACTGAATTTGAAAGATCTTTTATGTGGCGTTTTTTTGCAAACTTCAAAAAACTTATTTTTGTCTGGCGTTTGCAGGACTTTCGCTTAAACAGTGTTGCTCGAATCCCTCAGATCCTTGGTTAGAAAAAGCTATACCTGTTTACTTTTTTCTTGCCAGATTCAACAAGCCATCAACCAAAAAAATTAATACTGACATCAAAGAATTCGCACAACCTTTCCACTAGACACTTCTAAATTATCTGCCATATGAAGATGTTCTGAAATTAACCAATCGGGTTTACAATCGGGTTTACAATCGGAATTCCTCTGGGAGTTAGTGAGTTGGGAAATGTAAAGTTACGTAATAGGTAATACATAATTTTTCCGGGGGTTAAACGTATAAATAAAATTGAAATGGTTTGTTTTTTTCTTCCTTATATATTTAAGTTTCCATTATCAAAATTCTAGAAATGCTAGTTTGTAGACCATATTTTAGAAAATGGTTATATATTTTGCAAAATAAACACTTACAAAAGCTATTACTCACTATTTTTACCCCCGCTTTTTAAACAGCGTCTTCTGTGGGCGTGATATCAGGCGGAGACAAAACGCCCTCATCGTAAGATTCTCGGGTCGTCTTATTGTTTGTTCCTTTTGTCGAGTCTCTTGGTCCTATTGTTCATGCTAAATCCATACACGATGACGTCAACGTTTGGCGGCATACCTGAAAATAAAAACAAAAAGATTATCATATTATTTTTGCATGAATTACGCTACCTTATACGTCATTATAAAATTATACAAAACGAAAGCAAATCTAGGCCGCCCGCCTAGAGCACAGGCCCTAATATTTTTTTCTCTTGCGGTCTTCAGGGGAAAACGAAAGTGATCGATATTCTTTAAAGGAAGAATTTGCCAAACAAACCCCAAGACAAAAAGATGTATTTTGAGGTTGGGAATGGATCCTGCGAAGATGAAAAAATTTTTACTAGGCGTTTTTTTGGCAAAGCCAAAAACTCTAATTTTTTTCTTCCCTCAAGCTGAAAAGGTTACGGGTTTTGGGCAATGGAGGCAAAAATCAGCAAAAAGCTGGTCTTTTCCGAAATCTGAGAATCGCGATAAGATCCTCACTGTTAAGTGCTTGCGTGCAGCATAGGGTACAAAGTCTCCAAACATGCGTTTCCCGTAATTTTTACATGAAAGAGTTAGGTCCATACTGCCAGAAGTTTGTTATTGTATGACTTTTCTGGGTTCAAAGTCGTTCAGTCGCCAACTAGACCAGTCACCAACTAGACCGGTCGCCAACTGGGCAGGGGACTCTATTTCAGGAGTATTATCATTAATATTTGACCTCCTCAAACAGAAACAGCCCCCCCCCCCGCCACCCCCACCCCTAGAGTACGAATAGGGCTGGTTTAGTTTCACTTTCCTAATAAGAAAAATTTTCTTTATTAAAACTTTCCTAATTAGGCAAAAACTCCTGACTGACATGTTGTTTTTTCTGAAGAAAGCTTGATTTATTTCCTATTAGTAGTGTGACTAATAAACTGGTGGCATCGTCCTCTCTGAAGTCTAAAGTGATGTGGATGGGATTGGAAAGTAGGACAGCATCTTTTGAGGTTTAATAGGCTTTTTTTCCAAATACAAACAACCAACACCAAAAGAATCAAACAACTAAACAGAAGCGGCTAAATCCTGAGTTGACGCAGCTCTTGATTTCCCCGAATTTCCCGATTTCCCTATTTGCGTCATCTCAGGATTTAGGTATAGTACGGGTGTAACGTTAAATTAAATTATGAGGTGATGCATCGGTTATCATCAGTTAGGGTCAGGGTTGGAGCTCGAGAGTCACAATAAAGGACCAAAGGTCCTCATAGGGGCACTTGTACCCTGTGACTTAACTTAGGATCCTGAAGGGATCCTTCTTGTAGCACAAGTGTTACGCGAAAGCCAAATCGCGTATCACGAACAACTTCTAAATTGCCGGGTACAGGAGAAAAAAAATCAAAATTCAAAATGGCGGCCAAGCCCAAGCTGATAACTATCAAAAATCTTTGTTTTTCAATCAGCTATTGCAACTCACTAAATCAATGAAATAACTTGAAATAAAAAGTAAACAAACTTTGAACCTTTCATGAATCCAAATAATAAAGTATTCATCAAAAGTGAAGATTACATTTCAAAATAAAACGATTTCCAAACCAATCTAAAGTCAGTGCCTGCCAAGTAAAAATTTCTCTGCGGAGTCACTGGCAAGGAGTTACGACTTCAGACTTTAGATTCTAATTCTTATATACATAGGCTGCAACTACACTCCCAAATGATCTGTATTACAAATACTTCCAAATGGGTCAATAAGTTAAGAAAATGAAATTATCATCTAGCACGGGGGTTTTGTTTTTAAAAACAAACTTCAAAATAAAACTGTTAATGAACTTGTTACTTAAAATATCACTTACTTACATAATTTAGTTATGTTATAACACCCCTTTCTTAAGTAAATGGCCTCAAAGTCTTTTATGTTTGCCGCAAGAAAGGAGAAACATTTAATTTGACCCCGGGTTTCTTCTCTCTTTTTCTAGCTAATTCCCGCGTGTTAGTGTAGACACAACTTTAATCCGGGGAAATGAAGCATTCTCATTGGTCTAAAATCACGGATGGTCACGTGACCAGAATTTTTATCCAGGGAAATACTAGGGTGCGCACTCGTCGGGATTTTTTGCGCGGAACGAGGAAGAATTTCAAAAAATAAACTTCAATGCATTAGTACTTACCTTTAAATCATCCAAATCTGTTTATTCTTTTTTTTAAATCAATCAGGAATTATCAGGGAAACAAGTAAAAAAAACTGCATCCAGGTATCTATTTTCTTTCCAAAGATATTCATGTTTTTCGACGTCAAGGTGAAAACGCGATTTAGCGCTGACCACGACGGCACCGGAAAATTCTCGACCCACATTGAAACAAATGGCTGTCGCTATTGAGCTGGTTTATCTTTTCAATCGCGTTTTTTTTAGTAAACCCAGGGTAAGATTAGGCTACAATCTATCACAAAGTGCTTTATTTGAAAATCTACAGGTCGTCTGGAATTTCGAAAAATAAGAATAAGAAGAAATTGCAATACCCGATGAAAGTTCCCATTTCTCAATGCTCTTTATTTCTACTTGGCCTTCACATCCCTATCTCATCAAATGGAAATTTAAGGTAGTTAAAAGGCTAACTGTACCGAAATTCTCACGTCCATTTTAAGTAAAAATTACATCAAAATGTAAAAACATCGAAACATTATAAAGATATTTTTTACAACTTGAACTCAAAGGAAAATCAAACTAAACTCGCTAAAAAGTGGAAAGTTTCACCCCTTTACCCGGTGGTAATAAGCGTCACTGAGACAATATGAGACAATATGATGTACCGTTTCCCCGCTCTTCCCGTATTCATTAAAAACTCTTTAACAGACATACGGGACATTGAGACAGGGGTGTGTTTTTTTCGTAAAAGTAGCCAAAAACTATATCATCGTATAGGCCAATAAAAGCCATAAATAAAAAGTCTCACCTGTCGTTCATAATGGACATAATTCTGTAACTTTTTTGTTACATTGTCTTAATTGATTTTTAGTTCATTTATTCCCAAGATAATTACTTCGCACTTTTAACGACTTTAAAATCAACAATCATCGTTCGTTACAATTCATTGCACATCGTGTCTTAGACGATTCCAATTTCAGATAACTTGAGCTCCACCGCACAGGGCTCGAAATAACAATATTTAGGTGGTCGGACACATTGTCTGATCAAAAATTGATTTGGGTCGGACATGTCCTAAGGCTTTTAAAGTAAATTGGGTCGGACATGTCCTAAGGCTTTTAAAGTAAATTGGGTCGGACATGTCCGATTGATTTTTATGTGGGGTCGGACATTCGTCTTTCAACTTAAAAGCAAAAGGTTTCTGTACGTAGCTAGTATAATGAATCATCTCAGGCATAATTGAATTTAAAGAGCCATTTTTTTTTTAAATCTTCAGAATAAAGAAAGTCTGATACCTCTTAGATTTTGCTGAAATTTAGACCAAATGATCTATCACACTAGAAAATAGGACTCTGAAAATTTCACCTTGATATCTCAAGTAGTTTTGCAGATACAGTGTCTCAAAGATAGGCTACTAAGCGAAAATTGACCCCTAAAAATCATGAACTCTTGTGGGGAGCAGATTTTGAAAGCCAATGAATTTTTATTCAAGTACATTAGAGAGCTGAATTACAGTGGATTTCAAGAACTTTTTGTAGGGAATCAGAAAAGATCAAATTGAGTCTCCAAAATTTTCCCCGAAAATCTCTAGCACCTCCTGTAGAGGGCTTCAAACTTTGCGTAATCTGGGTTTGGAAGCACTTTTAGCTGGCTGCTGATGGTCCTTGGGACTTTTTTGAAGCAAACTTTTGACCCGGAGTGGTTTACTGGTGGGTTTTGGCCACAAAAATAACATTTTCAGGATTTCCAACTTTGCGTAACCGTCAAAAATGGCCGAAAAAATTGCTATTTTGGCAGACCTGGAGCAAAATTCAAGATGGCGTATCTTTTTAAGGCAACACTAAATTTTTTTGGACAGTCTAAAGCTAATCACAACTCTTGTGGGGAGCAGATTTTGAAAGCCAATGAATATTTATTCAAGTACATTAGAAAGCTGAATTACAGTGGATTTCAAGAACTTTTTGTAGGGAATCAGAAAAAATCAAATTGAGTCTTTCAAATTTTCCCCGAAAATCTCTAGCTCCTCCTGTAGAGGGCTTCAAACTTTGCGTAATCTGGGTTTGGAAGCACTTTTAGCTGGCTGCTGATGGTCCTTGGGACTTTTTTGAAGTAAACTTTTGACCCGGAGTGGTTTACTGGTGGGTTTTGGCCACAAAAATAACATTTTCAGGATTTCCATCTTTGCGTAACCGTCAAAAATGGCCGAAAAAATTGCTATTTTGGCAGACCTGGAGTTAAATTCAAGATGGCGTATCTTTTGCTTCCAAACCCAGATTACGCAAAATCAATTCATGATTTTTAGGGGTCAATTTTCGCTTAGTAGCCTATCTTTGAGACGCTGTATCTTCAAAACTACTTGAGATATCAAGGTGAAATTTTCAGGGTCTTATTTTCTTGTGTGATAGATCATTTGGTCTAAATTTCAGCAAAATCCAAGAGGGTGAGGTATCACACCCTGAAGAAGACTCTTACAAAAACCATGATCGTGATCATATAAATACTCAAGAATGCTTGAAATACTAAATTTCCTTATAAGGAAAATCAAACAAACGATCGCGATTTATTTGAGTGAAAAAGGAAAAAAGCAGGTGCCCTATTTTGTTTTTGTGAGCTTGAGTAATCTTTACTTGAATGAAAATACACCTGACAGACTGCACTTACTTCCGAATCTATATACTTCAAGTCTAACACAAGCTTCTGATAGAATTTCACATTGATTACAAAGCTAAACAAATGCCAATTAATGGTCAGAAGCTTATGGTTTTTACTTGAAGCATGCTTTCATCTTGTTGAGAAAAAGCATCACACAAAATGAATATCTAACACTAATGATCGCAACTTTGGGAGTTTTTGTGTGTAAATAAAGAGGTTACTAATTCTATGTTAATTAACGACCCTGCCTATGCCCCGGACAGTCCGGGGCAAATGTCTGGGGTCTGAAAAAAATAACTTTTTCCCCGGAACTACGTCCCCGGGGCTCCAATTTTTGCGCCATAAATTTACCCCGGACGTAAAGAAAAAAGCCCGCGCGGTCAGCGATTCTATAAAAAGCGACCGCGCGGGCTGTCTGGGGCATCCGGGGTAGTCTCTCAAAAACAAATAATACGGACCCCGGGCACGCATCAAAAAAACCCCGGACTGTCCGGGGCATAGGCAGGGTCGTGTTAATTATAATTACTTTTGGAAATTTCACAACGCATCTGACAAATTTTTTGAAGGCACCAAAAGTAATTGGGTCGGACATGATGTCCGACTAGAATCGATTTGGGTGGGACATTTCAGCAATTGGGTCGGACGTGTAATGTCCGATGTCCGACCGTTATTTCGAGCCCTGCCGCAGATGATTGAAAAAGCCAATTCTTCGAGTGCTTCAACTTCACAAACTTCGCCAATCCTGGTGGTCATAAAATTTACATGAGAGAGATCGTCACGAAAAGCGCGAATAACTTATCGAAAAATGGAGATTCCCAAGATTGGCGAAGGTATCTTAAATCTTAGTCTAAAAAAATCTCTTTGATCTTTCTATTTTTTCTTTTGTTAATTGCTTACGTCATTGATGACTTGCGAGATATTTCTCATAATGAAAACACACGGATTTTACCAAGCTGCTAGAATAAATACCGTGGCGGCAATGTTTTGCTTTAGTGAGATTGACCATATTGTTATTTTGATTTGAGCGGGCGAAACTTTTGTACAAACCAAAATATGGCTTCGTTGGAATACTGGTTGAAACACTTGTGGTAGGGGCACCGCCACCGGTTGACCGGTAGCGGTAGGGTTGGGGAGTTTCGTCTATAGATATAATAAAGAGATTTGTCCGTTCAAAGTTCTTTTAAATTGCGGAATCTGGCATGCGACGATGGCTCAGTGAATAGAGTGCTGGCTTCCGGATCTGAAGGTCTTTATTTGGCGAGGGTTCGAACCCCCCTACGCTACGCCCTACCTACCTTACGGCGGTGCGATGATTTGATTGAACGAAAAATATGATTGACAGATCAAAACTTAGAAAACTTAGATAGTTAGAAAATAAGAAACGAAGTCTCAGACAGTCAGAAAGCGAAAGTAAAAGTAAAAGGTGCGTCAACTCAGGATTTAGCCGCTTCTCAAGGTCCACCGCCTGACCGCTTCTCAACTAAACTTCTATAAACTTGAACCTCCCAAAATTCTTGTGCCCATTTTGCCTGCTTTCGCTGCAAGTGTCTAGCATCTTGAATCTCAATTGTAGTCCGCTTGCTTGCGCTCACTCTGTTAAAGCCGTAAAGTCTGATCTACATGATGGAGAGAAATTACCTAGCGAAAATAAGGTAAAACTTCACTGCTAGTGAAGATACAGCTTTTACTATGAAAAGAACAACAGACAAGCAGACAGCGAGATAAATTTTCCAAGAAAACATGGCATGCATAGCTCATATCATCCATTTAATCATGTTTAAATCATCCAGTCATCGTGATATACGTTTGAACTTTCTTATCAGCTTATGAACTGTATGTCTTGGATATTTTAACTTATTTAAATTCTTTAAAAATTATACAGCATACATACTGTATTACAACAGGTGAAATTTTCCCTTTCTGACACAGTTTTTATCATTTATTATTGTCACAATAGAGGAAATCAAGCTTCAGAAAAAACAACACCAGGTCATCAGATCGTCTAAACTTAAACTCCTATATCAGGATTAGAAACTAGGCTAGTCTTACCGCTCTTTTATCTTTTCCTTTACAGGGACATTCATCTGATTTTCCTGGAGAAGACTAACTTCAACAAAATGAAAAATGTCCACAAAAAGTAACAATCTCAAACTGGATTGCCCCTTGATCTCCAATCTCACGTAAGAACATCGTAAGAATACTTTATACTTGTTTTTAATTTTCTCATATTTTCCTATTTTCTCATATTTTCTTTTATTTTACATTTGACTTTAATTTAAGGCCCTTGTATGTATTACTGCTCTGTCTGCCACAAGCCTGTAAGCGACAACTCAAATTCTATACAATGTGATGTCTGCAATCTCTGGGTCCATCATAAAAAGTGCTCTGGCCTAAGTCGTGAAGAATTCCTAACTCTGTGTGAACCAAACAATAATGACAACTGGTACTGCCCATGCTGTATCAATAATGCTCTCCCCCTACCCCCTGATGAAAATCCTCAAAATCCTGATAATACTGGCTCTAATCTCAATGAAAATATTAAATCTATCCTTTCTGATCTCAACAACATAGTTTCAGATTTAACAACCAATGATGACGACGAAAACTTTGATGAAATACAATTTCAATCTAATTCCTGCTCTTATGTAACTTGTGAAGAATTTAATTCACTTCTCTCTCCTAAATCTGAAGGTCTCTCTGCTTTCCATCTTAACATCTCCTCCATGTCTAAACACTATGATGCGCTCCATATACACTTTTAAATCAACTTAAGATTGACTTTAATTTTATAGGTATCTCAGAATCTAGAAACACAATCGACGAGGAGAACCTCGCTCCCTCTACCGAGAGGGAACAAGATTTTCCACTAACAAATTACAAAAAATTCTTTACTCCAACTGAATCCTCAGCTGGTGGAGTGTCTTTATATATTTCTAAATCTCTCGTTCCTATACCAAGAAAGGATCTAGATAGCATCTGCTATCTAGCAAAGAATCTTGAATCTATTTTTGTTGAAATTCCCAGACCAGCCGAAACAAACCTAGTTGTTGGTACCATTTACCGACATCCATGCATGTCGATAGACTCTTTTAACGCTGACTTTCTGAAGCCTCTCATCCACAAACTCTCGAAAGAAAAAAAACAAATCCTTCTCCTTGGTGACTTCAATATCAACCTTTTGAAATGTGACGAAGAACCAGTAAACTCTTTCTTTGATATTCTTGGCTCTAGCCTTTTACTTCCTCAAATTCTACTTCCCACAAGAGTGACAAATCAATCTAAAACCCTTATTGACAACATTCTCTCAGGCCCTGCCACTTCTATGACTATCTCTGGTAACCTTTGCTATTCTATTTCTGACCATTTACCCCAGTTTTGTCTTTTCCCCGAACTCAACTACAACAAAATCAAGGATTCTGGTCCTTTTTTTAAACAAAACTGGTCTAAATTTGATAAAGATAACTTTATCAAAGATTACACCTCAATCAACTGGGATTCCCTATTCGATAGGTTTGACTTGGATCCTAACACATGCTTCAATATTTTCAATGATAAAATGAAGGTACTTGTAGATCGACACGTTCCCACAGTCAGGCTTACCAAGAGAGAGGTTGAATCTAAACTTAAGCCTTGGATAACGCCTGGCATAGTTAAATCAATGTCAAAGAGGGACTTCTTTCAGAGGAAATCTCTCAAATCAAAAAATCAAGCAACTGCAAATCACTTTGGCAGCCTTTACAGGACCTACCGAAACCAAATAGTCAATCTATCCAAATTAAGCAAGAAAAATTACTACACAAGCTTTTTTCAAAGATATTCCAATAATATGAAAAAAGTCTGGTCCGGGATCCGTGACATTATTTCATCAAAAACTCAAACTAATTCCAATATCTCCATATCAATCGATGGTCAGATTCAATCGAAGCCTGACAAAGTTGCTAACCATTTTAACAATTTTTTCACTTCCATTGCTGATGACATCAGGGAGAAGATCCCCCCCTCTTATCAACACTTCTCTTCTTTCCTCAAACACAAAAATCAAAACTCCATTTTTCTCAGACCCACATCACCTGATGAAGTCGCAAAAATAATTGGATCATTTTCCTCCTCAAAGTCATCTGGACCAAACAGTATCCCCATAAAAATCCTCAAAATCCTTCAAGATAAGATCTCAAAACCCCTTTCGATTCTAATCAATCAATCCTATCATACAGGGGTATTTCCTGAAGTACTAAAAATCTCGAAGGTTATTCCAGTCTTCAAAAACAAAGGCTCCCCGCTCGATGTCTCAAACTATCGCCCAATTTCTCTCTTATCTAATATAGAAAAGATCTATGAAAAAATTATGTATTCGCGGGTCGTGGAATTTTTAAACCAGTTCAATCAAATTTACTCTAGACAATTTGGTTTTCGTAAAGGTCATTCAACAACACATACCCTCATGAACATCTTAGAACGTATTAGAGAACACCTTGATGATGGTGGGGTTGCTTGTGGTGTATTTGTCGATCTACAAAAGGCCTTTGACACTGTGGATCATGAAATACTAATATCTAAGCTAGACCACTATGGCATCCGAGGAAACACTAAAGCCTGGTTCAAGTCATATCTCTCGGGTAGGTCCCAATATGTTTCAATCTCGGGAACAAAATCAAAACATCAATTAATCAAACACAGTGTACCCCAGGGCTCTGTCCTGGGTCCATTATTATTTCTTGTATACATTAATGATCTCCATTACTGTATTAAAACTTCAGAAACCTACCACTTTGCCGACGACACTCATCTACTAAATCTCTCCCAAACTGTCTGTTCTCTGTGCGGAAGAGTGAACTCTGACCTCAGAGTTCTTGTCAGCTGGCTGAATGCTAACAAAATATCGCTTAACGCTAGTAAGACCGAATTTATCATCTTTAGGTCCAATAGGCGCCGTCTTGATACAATTCAAAAAATCAAAATCTCGGGTAAGCGCTTAACCCCAAGTAAAACCATTAAATATTTAGGTGTCTATCTTGATGAACACCTCTCTTGGAAACAACATGTTGCTGTTGTTGCTGTAAAACTTCGTCGTGCAAATGGGGCTCTAAACTCCGTCACTATCTCCCTCTTCCAAACCTTATCAATGTCTACCATGCTATCTTCTCCTCTCACATTCGCTATGCTTGTCAAACTTGGGGCCTCTGTGATAACACTGTCACTCACAGAATCCAAGTCCTACAAAACACTGCCATCAGGATTATGACTTTCCAAGAACCAAGGGCTTCTGTCACTCCCACCTATAATGAACTTAAAATCTTAAAATTCTTTGATCTCGTTGAAACACTCAACATTATGTTCATATACCTGAACAGATACCTTCCTTCTGACTGTCTTTCTACTTTTACCTTTTCTACAATTCCTCATGACATTGGGACTAGAGCCAACCATATCAGCCTCTTTGTCAGGAACGTCAATACAACCACCTTTGGCCTCCACTCTCTCACACAGCTAGCTTCACGTCAATGGAATAATTTACAAGAGCATCTTGATGACAAAAATCTACAAATCATTGAACCACTAGATTTATTATCACATATTCAAAAATTTTACCTCAACAAATACACCCCTCAGGAACCCCCTCGGCAACAGTAATTTCATACCAGAGTCTTATTATTGTTTTTAACTGTATATATTTCATGAAAAAAAAAATGTGAATACAAAAAGATTTATTTAGGATATATATGATACTTTAAAACTTTATTACTGTGTTATTCTATCATGTTATATTTTATATTATTTTATTTTATTTTACTTAAAACTTTTCATTTTTTTATTAGGTTGCACCATTTGTAATTAGGCTTCTAAACTTGGTGTCCCTTCCTTCGGGTAAATATATGTTTTGAATTGAATTGAATTGAAATTGACAATGCTGACAAGTTGACACAACACATGCAGACATGTGTACATGTACCAACATTTTTATTTAACTCATTTTCATTTATATTTTTTTGTTTTAAATGTTTTAATATGTAGGGAGAACAAACATGTATGTTTTGTTACTACTTAAATATATATAGATAGATAGATAGATAGACCGTGAGAATGGGTAAACTTGCATATCAGTCAGTTACACCAATATGCCAAAAACATTTTGTTCAACCACCTTCACTTCAAGATAGGCCACCATAGAATGAACTTTCTTTTATAGGATGAACCATATTCATGTGGCTTTCAGCCTTGCACTCCATCACAGAGGTTAATCAATTTTAATGACTTTTTTGACTAATGACCAAGCCAAGGCGGCAATCTAGAATATGTTCCGTTCGCGTCGCCCGACCGACTCACCTTCAAAACATAAATCCTGAGTCAGACAAGTTGGAAAAATGTCGGAAAAAGTTTTTGATAGCTAAGCACTTCTTTGAATCATCATTCGCTAAGAGTTTTTGTTTACTTAACCCTGATTGAGTCCCGTTTGAGTTTTTTCATGTACCCTTATTGAAATTTTCAAGTCGAAATTCGGCGACGCGGTAGGGCCATTACCCCCGAGAGCCAAAAATAAGATCCGCTTTTAAGGTTCACACATGTGCGCGCACATTTAATTTGGCAAATCAAAGATGGCGGCAAGAGATTTTGTTGATTGCCAACTTGATTCTTCGGGATTTATTAGATTTTAAAAACCCGACAAAATTTACTACCGACCGACCGACCGACCGACCGACCGACCGACCGACTGGATTTGAAAATGTTTTATGACGCGAACAGAACATATTTTAGATAGTCGCCCAAGTTAAACATTTTAAATTTTTTTATATTTGAGTATTAAAAAGGCATGCATTCAAATAATAAAGGGTTTAAAATTTTTCTCTGGGCTAGTTAGTAAAATATCTCAAATAGGCTCTGTGATGGAGTGCAAGGCTGAAAGCCACATGAATATGGTTCATCCTATAAAAGGAAGTTCATGCTACGGTGGCGCCTATCTTGAAGTGAAGGTGGTTGAACAAAATGTTTTTGGCATATTGATGTAACTTTCAGTGGAGGCTAACATGCATAGCCCTCAAATGAAAGACCTGGCTGGTCATTAAAATACAAAATTAAATCAAAACAAAAATGGTAAAGTAGAGCTGCGAGCGGAGCTGCGTAGTTGTATATTAATGACCAGCCAGGTCTTTCATTTGAGGGCTATACATGTTAGCCTCCACTGATGCAAGTTACCCAATCTCGCGGTACATTGACAAGTAATCCCTGAGAGAAGTTTTTATAGAAATCTGTGACAAAAACGAAAGTGGTCTCTTCTACTGATTGCTTCCCAGCGCTCCTTCGCAGCTGTTTATCCAATTTCCACCCAATGAGGTTGCCTCATTTCAAACGGCCCTTCATTTTGGCACTCGTGGCCTTTCAGTGCCTTGCACCATTAATCGTGCAATCGTGCATTAATCGAAATGAGGGATTTGAAAAATTTTCTATGTTCTAAGATGTTGGCTTGAAATCGAAAATGAAACCACTCAAAATGAAAGTAAAATTGGCCCGTACTCGAAATCCCGTAATCTTGATATACGAGTTTAAGTCTATACTGTCAGAAGAGTCATCTACGACCATATAGTTGAGTTGTTTTGAAATTTTGCTGCTTTGATTGGTCAGTCAGTCCACTGATGCAAGTTACCTAACTTCAGGCCGACCCTAAAAGACTTTTCGTTTCCGGTCCACCAGCCGGGTGAAATTTTTTTTCGCCGTCAATTGGCCGCATTTATTTTCATAAGAACCAAATAGATAACAGATGAAACTTTCTTCTTAAAAACCTTTACTCATGACTCATTCAAACTGTTACATCGTTCCTATATAACACTCTTCAAGAAGTTTGTTTATTTAACATGCTTTCTGGACGTTAAGGATCAAATAAATAGTGTTATGCATATTAAATCAATTTATTAGAATGAAAATTTAGTTGATTCTTAGAAAAAAAATCGCTAAGTACAGATTTCTTTCAGTGAAAGAGAGAAAAAATATAAAGACAGAATGTGGGGCAACACTAACAGCCAGAGAGATGATTTTTTTCTTCCTAATTTTTGGACCTACCCCGGTGGGGTGTAGGTCCTATAAATTCACCTCTGTCCGTCTGTCCGTTCGTTACCAGCTTTTCTCGAGATTGAATCATAGGAATCATTTGATTTTTGGTACAAAGGTGCAAAACGGTGGTGGCCAAAATGTGACGGAGCCTGATTTTCAAAAACAAATCTTTTTGGGCAAATTTGGGCCAAAAAACAGCCAAAAAAAGGTTTTTTGGACATTGTGAAATATTGGATTGTTTTTTTTTTTCTGATTTTTTGCATGAAAGTAGGTAAAAGATGGGTCAAGCAGATTTTTGTAAAAAAACTTTTCAGCTCAAAAAACGCATCTTTATCTATAAGAATCACTATTAATAAGCATACATCAATGTTCTTAGCGAAATTACTCAATTTTTTGATGAAATACATAATGTCCTCCCCCCCCTGGATTCAGGGGGGGGGAATGGGTTTTGAGGTCAAAAGGACGTATAGGGGGGAAAGAATTTTTTTGAAGCCAGGGGGGGGGGGAAACAAGGGAGGGGGGAATGGAAAATTTTTTAGGCATGGGGGGGAACTCACCAAAATCAATTCAAAATTGGGGGGGGGCAGAAAAATTTTTGGAGGCAGGGTGGGGAAAAATGAGGGGGGGGGATGGAAAATTTTCATTCTAGGCATGGGGGGGAAGAGACCCTGAAGGACACTATGAAATAGATGTCTTTTTATGCTCACGAAGTCTTGAATATGAAAGAATATTTCAAGAGCATGAAATTTTGGTTTCTAAACGTTTTTTTATAAGAAACAAACGACTAATTTTAATAAATTGTCACTATTTGTGTTAGCTGAATGATTGTTTAACGTTCATGCTCACGTAGATATCAATTATATATGTGTTAAATGCATAACCAGGTAGGTCCATAAAAGTAAGTACAGATTTCTTTCAGTGAAAGAGAGAGAAAAATATAAAGACAGAATGTGGGGCAACACTAACAGCCAGAGAGATGATTTTTTCTTCCTAATTTTTTTATTAGAAATCATGAAAAGGACCAAAGAAAAATTTTTCCTGGCCACCCGCATGATTTTTTTTTTGTCACCCGATGGACCGGAAACGAAAAAAGTTTTTAGGGTCGGCCTCACAATAATACTGTATCCATTGATGATCCGCGGTACTATCGTAAAGCTAGAATTGCTTCGTGTAAATGATTGACAGATTGAAGTTTTTCTCTTGCGCGGGAGCTCGCGGGCATCCTCGGACCACGCTAAAAATGGTAGACTGAACTGTGATAGATCATTTCGATGGAAGTTGTTGGAATGTTTACAAGGCTCTTGACAGGAAATCGTTTGTTTTATTGTCAATGTTGACAGTGCGGTTATTAATTTTGTTAAATCTGACAAATTGATGTTTGTAAGTGCACTTTATAGTTTTGATTCTTATTGAAGAATCATATTCTAGTTTTCATGTTATTAGATGCTGTTTTAGAGCTTTAGAGCTAGCCTGTTTTAAGAGGGGGGTTGAGCTAAAAGAAGGGTAGCCTGGATATCCAGACCGTAAACTATTTCACCGTCTAGTTATTTATTATCTTGTCTATGGTTTACGGTCTGGTCCAACTAATTCCTCTGCAGGGATATCTGTCCATATGCGAGTGTCTGTAATTGGTCAGTAACTCGCCAAGTCAGAAATTTTCACGGTGTTTTCGATATTTTTCTATGCGCACATAATTTATGGCAAAACTGACATAACAGTAGAGGGCATTTTGTAAAATCGCTCGACTGTTTTATTAGAAGCACTTGTTATACATTTTTGGAAAGCTAAGGGGTAGGGGAATCGAAATTACTATGTTTCCAATTTTTTTTGGACACTTTGGTGTGATTTTCGGACAAATATGACGGTCTCAGGCAAAAATCATAGGGTTAAAAATTAATGAAAATTTTAGCTCAAGAAAACGGATACCTGTTGTATATTTTTGGAAAGCTCTCAAAAAATTAGGATTAGAGATATATTGCAAGTATAGGTGATTTCAGTACCTAACTCGAGATATTGAGCTTCAAAAAGCGCAAAAACTGGACAAAATAGCTGTTTCTGGCTGAAAAACACAGTTTTCAAGGGTTAATATCTCGAGTTAGGTACAGAAATCACCTATACAAATTGCAATATATCTCTAATCTTAATTTTTTGAGAGCTTTCCAAAAATATACAACAGGTCTCCGTTTTCTCGAGCTAAAATTTTGATTTATTTTTAACCCTATGATTTTTGCCTGAGACCGTCATATTTGTCCGAAAATCACACCAAAGTGTCCGAAAAAAAATTGGAAACATAGTAATTTCGATTCTCCTACCCCCTAGCTTTCCAAAAATGTATAACAAGTGCTTCTAACAAAACAGTCAAGCGATTCCAAAAAATCGAACAAAATCCCCCCTACTATAATATAAACAAAAATGAAAATTAAAACATAGGTTCATTTCTAAACAAAATGGCCGCTGGATAGGAGCCTTTATAAATGTGGCTGGTGTTTTGATATAGTTTAAAGTAGTTTTGAAAGTTTATTGAGTTTGTATAAAAGAGGTTTTATGGTAAGTTAATTTAATTATGTGTGTCTGAAGTTTTGATAGTCTGTCAACAAGGGTTCAGTCACATACAGTATTTAATCAAAACTGTATCAGACTTTTTTATTTGCACCAGACTCTAAAATTTTAGAAACTTTGTATGTATGTAGAGGTAAGAATTTTTTTTCTGAAATTTTGAGTCTGGATACCCAGGCTAAAAGAAGCGGTGCCATTTTTAACCCCCCCCCTTTAAAATACCCCTCTGCGCACTATGACGATGTATTTGAAAGAAAATTTTTGACCCCCGTCGGACGACGTGCATTTTTTAATCTTTTCTATGTCTCAAAAAAGTTTTTTTTTTCTGCCAATAAAAACATGATAAATTATCTTGTCTCTAGGTAACTGCTGTTGAGTAATTAGTCATTCAAAAGACTGTCGTAACAAGCAACAAGGATGAGAGTTGCACGAATCAAGTTCAAGATCCCAGGATAATTAATTAAAACTTGAAATGAAACAAAATGACCAATTGCTAAACATGCATCAGCCAATCAACCAACCAAATTTTGTCATTCAATTCCTGAGACAGCGCTTCAATTTGCTAGCTAGGCTTTGATTATACGCTCATAAAGTAAAAATTATTCCACACATGTAAATGGGCCATTGTTTGAGGTCCAATAAAATTCTTAGGAAATAGCCTATTCAGCGATGCGCGGATCTGGGTGGGTTTCTTCTCCATAGATCTTTCTCTTGGGAAGTTGTTCTTTAAATTAGTTTTCAAGGTTGGCTTGGTTCAAATTTTTTCATCTATGCCTCAATATTTAGGTAATTTTAAAGGTTTTTTAAAATGTTAATTTCATTAATAAAAAGCACCAATTTATTTTTTCATGAATCGCTTTAGAATTTTCGGCACATTCTTTTGATTGCGAGTGAAGTAAATGATTAACACTTTTGCAGCATTAATCTTTGATACAAATTTCGGCGGGACACTAGTGTGACTAACTGTCCTAAATTTGTGAAGCTTGGATTTAGATGTAGAATTTGTTAGCTAGCTAGACGTATAGAATTTTTTAATTGATGATTACTTCATATAGTTGATTTGCCTTTAAAAAAACAGCCGTTACCTAGGTACCGTGAATTGGGTAACTTGCATCAGCGGAGGGAAACTTGCATAGCCCTCAATTGCCTGACCAACCAAAGCAGCAAATTTGAAAACAATGTAACATTGCAAGATCTACTACGGGGCTCTGCTTGCAGCTCTACTCTACCATTTTAGAATCTCATATTTGCCATGCGAGTAGATGCAAGTATTTTTGGCAAGTTACTGGCTAACAGAATGGTGGGTTAATAAATAGCGTTGTTGGCTAATAAAAAATCATACTAGATCATAAATTTTAAGATGGTAAAATCCTGATGTTTCTCAATGGCTGCTGGACATGTAATCTCAAATTTGATAATAGTTATAATTATTATAATAATTTTCAGGATTTGAGGTGAAGATTGAGTTTCAAATGTGCCAGGTATGATGATGAAAAGCAGTTAGGTGTCTGTGTGGGTCCAGGGCAGAGATCTAGTGGGGGTATAGAGGATTAAAATGCTTTAATATTGTAAACTCGAAGACATTTTACCTAAGAATATATAACAAGACTATGCAAGTTTCCTTTCACTGATGCAAGTTACCCGACTTCATACAAGATAATTTATCCCGTTTTACTGGCTGGAGTAATTTGTTATTCAATAGATCGTCTCTATTTTCTTAATCTAAAATTTCCATTAAATTTGGACACTATGATTTTTGCCTGAGACTAACATATGTGTCCGAAAAACACCAAAGTGTCCAAAAAAAATTGGCCCCCATGTTATTTTGATTTTGTTATTTTTATACCCCTTAGCTTTCCAACAATGTATAACAAGTGCTTTGACTAAAAAAATCGCACGACCTCAAAAATCTAAACAAATTTCCCTACTACTAATTCCTCCTGGTCTTTTACACCTGCAACTTTCTTTGTATCATTATTGCTGCTTGGATGGTTACAGAACGTAGTAGAGTATTATATATATTTTTGAACTCAAATAATTCAACCTTTTTACCAAATATAAAACAGAATCAAAAAATGATGAGTTCAACACAAAATTACAGAGCTCTCGTTGAATTTCATTCAATGAATAAGAACTATGCTCCCCCAATGTACCATCTTCAACAAGATTCAATGGAGTTGCCATGCAATTATTTTTGCTCATTGGTAGTCTGCGATAAAACATTTTCAACAAGTCAAGCTTTCCCTTCACCAGATGCTGCAGAAACAGAAGCTGCAAAATTAGCTTGTCGAGAGTTTCAACTTTTAGAATCGCAACCTCCGATCAACCAAAAGAGTTTTGTACAAGATGAGGATTATGACAAATATTACCAACAACAAAAAGGAAACAATGATTTTTTTCAAGGAAATGGGTTTCATAACGAACAAAGAGGGTATCACCGTGATAAACCAAGATATGAACCTTACCAAAATAAACAGATTAGAACTAAATCTTTTGACAACCAAGTAAATCACAAACCAAAAAGCAAGATCCAACAACAAAACAAATCTCAATATCAAATTGATTCCGCAACAAAATCAAAGTCTCAAGTACATCATAAATCACCAAGCCAACCTTACCAAAGAAATGATGATTACCAGCAATCAAACCAACCTCAGCCAACACATCAGAAACAAGCACAGCAAAAACCAGAGAAAAAAGTGTATCCTGATTTACGCCATCGTCTTAAAACCCTTCCTGTTGATTCTTCATTAGCTATCTATCATTCAGATCCTATCAAAGTCTCAACCATTGGGGAGGTTTGGAAATACATGCATGGTGATGTCTTGGCAAACGCTTTCAAAACGATCTTAACTATGGTTGCACAAGAAGAAAAAACTGAGGCTTTGCCACGATGGAGTCATACTCAAATAGAAGAACGTGTCAACAACCACAATCTCTATGCAGGAGAGTGCACCTTCAAGAATCAAACTTTCAAATCTATAGGTATGTCTCAAAATATAACTTATACCGGGTCTCCCAGAAAAAAGTTCCGCTCTTTGAAATGAATTTTCTCCAGTTCTATAAATTTCTAAACAATCAATCCTTTTGCATTGGAAAGAGGAAGGATAAAATTAAATTTTGAGGGGTCATTTGTCAAATTTAGTCAACTGGATCAAAAGTTAAGCCAAAATGAATAAAAAATTCTTTTTTTTGTAATTGCTCAAAAACGTTGAAAAGCGACCTATCAAATTGTTATAAAAGAATAATTGCATGGATCATGATTTTCATTGTTGAAGCAATAAAAACCTAATGGAAGTATCTTTTTATGAAAAACGAAGTAAGATTTTAAGTGAAACAAAGAAATTTATCTGAAAAACTGAAAAATTTGATAATTCCAACCGATATGGCCCTTAAGCCAAAAATTCAAGCTGAATTCCATAGAAAATAATTTGAAATGACCTAAATGAAATTTTTTAGTCCTTTAGAGAATTATTTCAAGCATTTTTTGTTTTCATGTCCACTTTAAACTCTTTATTCCTGCAAAAAAGTAATAATTAGGTTATAAAATTTGATAGGTCGATTTTCAACGTTTTTGAGCCTTTTCAAAATGTGAAATTTTTATTCATTTCAGCATAATTTTTGATCTAGTTGACCAAATTTGATAAATGCCCCTCAAAATTTAAGTTTATCTTTCCTCTTGCAAAAGGATTGATCTTTTAAAAATTCATAGAACTCCAGAAAACTTCAAAGAGCAGAACTTTTTTATGGGACACCCGGTACCTATATATTTATATCTTAGTATGTCTTGTCTGTCCTTTTCTTTAAATTTACTTTTCTTTCTTAACATTGTTACTATACATAGCTATTTTATATAACCTCGAATCTAGAACAACTGAATAAAAAAAATAAGAAATTTTCACTTAGCAAAATTCACTAGCGAGAGGAAAATTTAATAATGTACAGTAATTTTACTGACAAATTATAATTGAAAGTCTTTTTAACAACTAAATTAAATTTACTTTTCCCTACTCTTTAGCACCAATGATGAGCAAAAAACAAGCTGAGTTGAGTGCAACAGAAGATTGCCTACGTAAATTGGGTTACTTTCAAGAATTGCCTACATCTGAGTATACAATCCAGCCATACAAGGGTGGGCGTGTGATGTACAGCAACCAAAAACAGATCGGTCCACTGGCAGTTTTGAACAATATCAACATAATGTTTTGTTTTGCCAACAGTGGGTCAATTAGAACAAAGAAAATCAAAGGTGAAATAAATCTTGGTGAAAGTGTTGTTATGCAAAAACCTAGACGAGTGCCACCTACCCCTTTTCATCTGATTTACCTAAATTAACACCCAACTGTAAGGTTCCATCTTAGATTTCTTTAAGGTGATTCTCACGAGTTCCTGAAAATTATTTTTTGTCACTCTTCCGGCCAAGGGAAAATATCTAAAAGTCCAGGCCATTTTTTATGCCCTTTTAGCGTCCGGTGACCGGACGCTGCTCCTCCGGAAATCACTATAATTTTGGTAAAAACAGCCTTTTTAGTGGAAAAACACTAGAAAAAGTGCCCTTTTCGGCCACCAACGGACGCTGCCCTGCCTTTCTAAAATATGGCCTGAAGTCTAGAAACTAAAATTTTCAAAAAGTTGTTCTCAAAATAATTCCAAACCTCTGAGATGGTTTGAGATGTTTGGTATGTAGGTTTCTTTTATTTTCCTGAGCAGTACTTGAGAATGTTTTTGCCTAACTATTTTCCAAAGTTGAGATTGATCAAGTTCAAGTTTTGAGTTTTAATAAGCAAACAAATAGATTTTCAACGTAAGAACCATGAAGAATCCATTTTAAGAATTTCAAACTGTGAAAATAACTAGACAAAAAATGTTTGGAGCTTTCACTCAGGACCACATACAAAGGGTTTCTACAGGACCAATATCTCAAACTATCTTTATTATCCCTAAGAGGTTTCAGAGTTTTTGGATTACGTTGAGAATAACTTTTGGAAAAATTTAATTTCTGGACTTATTTTTAATTTTGGCGGAAGAGTGACAAAAAATAAATTTCAAGAATTTTATGGAAACCTTCAAATAAAGAAATCTAAAGTGGGACCTTCAAAAACTCAACAATTTTACCACCCTTTATCATCAACAACCTTTAGATTCATCTGGTGAATTCAAGTACCAAGCTTTCTACACACTGGATGATCAGCTTTTTGTATCACAACCAACTCATTCTGGTTATTATGAAGCAAAATCTCAAGTGTTTAGGATGGTATTGAAACGATACAATATCACGCTTGATTCACAATTGAAGTCTCAATATGTTTTTGCTGGACTTAACAGAGACTTTTTTCAAGCCAAATACTGGCAGAGGTAAAAAAACTTTTTAGTACACTATTGCCGACTTGGAATGTTTGCAATGTTTTTTTCCCCGCATTCATTCTTCTTTAACTGATTGTTCGTTTGGTAAATCCTCAGTCATCATCATCATCAATTTCAAAGAAGAAATTATACTTGCTTGCTACTGCATTATATCTTTTACTGTTTTCCTTTAGAAATTGTCCAAATTCTAGAACGCCAAGCCAGAACAAAGGTTGGCTTCATAGAAGCTATATAGATCCAGCATTTGCATATGATGGTCAACAAGTGGATATCAAAGCTCTCAAAGATGCGATGGGTGCAATATTTGTCCTTGGGTACGTTTTTAAAGCAAAATCTATTTTTCAGGCTGGGAGAACAATAACGAGACTTTTTTATTTTGCCCTATTTTACATGTAAATAAAAGTAATTTTGAATTTATTTTATTTTATGATGACAAACATTGAAAGTTGAAATCTAGCAACATTTAATAATATTATTAAGATGAGACTAGCGTCATAGTAGGACGGGTCCCAAAATGATACATGCCATCCGAATGTGATACATTACATGTCATCCCAATAATAGCCGGTCAGGAGTTGTGATAACAGAGGTTATAGGATTATGAGTAAAGTGTTAGTGGGTCGAATTTTGTCAAAACAAACTGAGTGTAAAAGTATTAAATTTGCGTGAATTCCTACCTAGGCTTTGATGTCAAAGTTGTCGTTCTCATAATTTTGAACCCTCTTCGGATATGAATATTGTTTTGAAGCATGCTTTGGAAGTTTTAAGAAAAAATATATGTAAGCATATTCATGATCTTTCTAATTCAGTGCCAAAACCGAAGTGAATTCACATGAATATTTTATCAAACAACCACCTGCACTTCAATGTCAACCTCTCCAAGAGATTCAAGATTTGATGGTCTGCCATGTTGGAAGCAATTCTGATTTCTTGCCAAATGCTGCACTCCTTGGCAATAAAGATTTCTCCGTCCCCTTGTATGTGCAAGATGAAAAACTGTTTTGTAAGAAGCGAGGTTGTGAAGTAAAACTTTTACCAGGTATAATGATTTTCTGTATTTTACAAAATTACAAATTTGTTCTGAAATACTTTGTTTGAAATTGGAATTATGTTCTATTCACAATTTGCTTCACAGTACTTTTTAAGAACATGAAACTGAAAGTACTGTGAAGCAAAATTGTGTATTTATTTTGTGGAAATTGTATCATGCTCCTTCACCTTGTAGTGCACTCTCTTAGGTTCAGCCCCCCCTTATTTTTTTTTTTTGGGGGGGGGGGGGCTAAGAAATATTTTGGCCTTTAAAGAGCCTGGGGGCTAAAATTACCAAAATATTTGGGGGGACCAAGATTGTTGGGGGAGCCTAGATGATCTAAGTGAGACTGTTCAGCTGTTCAGCTAAATTCAAAAGATATCTTATCTTACTATTAAATCAAATATAAAAAGCAAAAGACTTGTAAACATAAATATTAAAACAATTAAAATTTAGTTTTCATTTATCAGTACTCGCATATATTTTTTATTGACTTCTCTCTACGGGGGCGGGAGAACAATGTTTTTGTTTTTGTTTATCTTGGGACCTGAAGTGTTAGGGGACCTTTGGGGGGAGCTAAATTGATTTGGGGGACCTTACTTTGTTGGGGGGAGCTAGAAACCTGGCTGAAGCTATGACTCTTGAAGCATCGCTTAAACTTTAATACATAATTATGCTCTATAATTCTATTCATGATATGCACCACTGGAGAGCCTTCTGAGAACTTTAAAAAATTTCGACCCAATACGTCACTTAAACAATAGAAAAAGTGAGTAAAAGAAAAAGCAGAAAAGTTACATAATTTCGTGTAGTCATTCGTGCATATCATCATGACTACATATTAAAAATACTTTCAGTTAAAAGTTAAGAACATTCGAAAACTTGAATATTTGAATATTCTTATAAGGAGAACGTTTATGCTCAAGGAAAATTGTTACATTCTCTAAATTAAAATCAATAAATATTTTTTTATACATTCGACTTCTACCTTCATTTAAGTCATAATGGGCATAATGTTTACTTTATAATCATAAACAATAAGGCAAAATTCCTGTACTACATTTCCCAGCTTTGTGTTACAGGTCATATATCAGACATAGTTTGGACCCACACCCCTTCTTAAGGGGGGGGGGTGATATGTACCATCCGGAAAAATGGGGGGGGTCAGAAATTTTCATGAAAAAAGGGGTAGGGGCTTATATATATATTGTAGATTATTTTCAAGCACTGTTATGAAATATGGTCTTCATGAATTGAAAGGGAGTTTTCTGTTAGAGTAGTCTGAGTCAAAAAGAAGAAAGAAGTTTATTATTTTACTTTATCTCTAAAGATATTTCACATGTATTTGTTAGCTATTTTTGTCCAAAATCCTTGGGGATAGGCATTTTTAAAGGTTGGGGGATGCCAAGAAGGGGGAATCAGACCCCTTTCTGCACAATGTATCAGGTTTGGAAAGCGAATACATAGTCTCTCCAACGAATAATGTGCAATGATTTGTTCTTTCCAAATCACATCTAACCAACCCTCTTTATAAATGAAAATTTATTTTCCAACTTTTTACAGGTCACAACATAATCAGGTTTGGAAAGCGAATACATAGTCTCTCCAACAAATGATGTGTATTTGAAAGCAATATCATGCAATGATTTGTTCTTTCCAAATCACATCTAACCAACTTTCTTTATAAATGAGAATTCCTATTCCAACTTTTTACAGGTCACAACATATCAGGTTTGAAAAGAAGCAAATACATAGTCTCCCCAACAAATGATGCGTATTTGAAAGCAATATCATGCAATGATTTTTTCTTTCCAAATCACATCTAACCAACCCTCTTTATAAATAAAAATTTATTTTCCAACTTTTTACAGGTCACAACATATCAGGTTTGGAAAGCGAATACATAGTCTCTCCAACAAATGATGTGTATTTGAAAGCAATATCATGCAATGATTTGTTCTTTCCAAATCACATTCAACCTGTTGTCAGATCATGTTGTGTGATTTTAATCATGCATGATCCACTAGCTGGGTAAGCAAAAATCGTTGAAAAATAATGCTCAATTTTGTTTGTCTGCATTATTTTTCATGATTTTTCGTTACTTATAATTCGCACTGACCTTTATATATCCCTGGACTAAGCTATATCCGCCATCTTTGATCGAAGTTTTTTTGAAAGTTGGTACCTGAAAAGAAGCCATTGTAGTGTTTGAACTTTTGTCTAACGACAAACGGCGCTACATGATTTATGTACACGCGAAACTAGACCTAGCGCTCTCTCCGCGTGTACCAATTTCAAAAAAAACTCCGATCATACTAGCTTTGAGTAACTTGATCCAGGGATATATAAAGGTCAGTGATTATTCGTTGTTTTTTGTTTTTGAAATTACAGTTGACTTGCTCCCCTATTTGATTAAAGTTCATTTGCCCTTAAAAATCGAATAAGAGAGTGTCAACTGTATACTATTGTTGATCATCGCTAATTCAAACGTAAAAACAAATTCTAATTTCTTTCGAATTACAAAGAGATTCGAATTTTACGTGGATGTTAAATCTATATTGAATAAAGAAAGTGACTGGTTTATTTCGAATTATAGAAATATTCAAATGAAATAAGTTCGCCGTAGCTAAAGCGCACTATATTCAAAATTATATCATTTTTTTATGTGGAAAACCTACAAAAGGACGAACTATCCTTACTATGAGATAAAAAATATATATTCGTATTTTTAGTTTTCACCTTTATTACGAATGAAATACGCGCAAAACACTTTTCGATATTGTTGCGTAATTTTGCGAGACTTTTATTTTCGTACACGTTTTCTGCGCGATAATAAAGGGCGCGCGAAAATTATGGGGTTAAGGAGTCGCTCTAATTCTTCACATACCGAATTCAATTAAAAAGCTTCAAAACAATTTTGTAAAAATAATCCCGCAGTTTGCTTGTAAAATAGCTCTCTGTCTCTAAATTTTACATTCAAACAGTTTTTTTGAAATGCTGAAAACTTCATTCAAATCGATATATTTAGCTGGTGAACTTCAAGGTCTTATTAAAAGAAAAATGTTAAAATAATACTGGGAGTTTGACTTAATCTTCCAATTTAGACTTTTTTTTGGCGTCCCAATACACAGGTTGCAAAATTAAAGTCTGAAAACAAATCATGCTTTTACTGTAAGTTGTAAAACAAGTAACATAGGGATAAAATCACGTGAACTCTTTCGAGTAATCACATGTTTTGTCTACATTGATATAATTTTGCAACCCGATTATTCTTTGAATACGGGGGGGGGTTGCTTTAAAAGAATATTTGAGTAAACGTTATTTGGCAAATAAATTTTTCAATACCTTTTTCTTATACAACTTTCAGTGATCTTCCCTACGTGTTGTTCATGCGCTCGGCCGCCAACACTGGATTTGCATCCAAGACACAATACCTCTCCGACTATTTGACTCAACTCATCAAAGGGAATTCACAAGCAGCACTAGACATCACCAGTTTAACGGAGAACATTGGATTGTGGACAGATCCTGAATTGGAGTGTCTTTCTGTCATGTCTATGGACTCGATGTTCGAACTTTTTTCTAATTTCGGACGATATGATTCCCGTTGGAATGAAGTATTCATGCAGCCTCCTACTGAAGACCTTCAAAGCCTCATGGTAAGAGTTACTCTTTGCCAGAGTGTATCTCACGTTTATCGCTTCTGTGCACATTGTCTGTTTAATAAAAAAATTACCGTTCGGAGACCTCTGCGATGAAGTATAATATATGACTAGCAACACTTCCCTCATCGTATCCCCTCTCTCACCAACACTCCATCGCAGCGGTTGGTTTGAAAAATCTCAAATGAGAAAAGACAATGACATCAGACAATGTAAGGGAAGATAATGGGATTAGACATTTTTTTTTCCAAGTTTTTTCCGTTTCAAACGAATTTCAATCTCAGTAAAGCATAAATTGATATTTTACATAGATAGCCCAGAAAGCCAGGATTTTCAGACAGTCTTTCGATCGTTTTCGCGGGATAAGAAGTGGCATTTCGACGAACTTTGAAGAATTTGGCATCGTCTATTTTCTGTTTGAAACAAAATATCTCTTTGGACAATGTATAAAGTTGATGTCTTTTACCTAGTAATTTAGTCTAGCAAGCTAGACGACTAATTCATACATAGTAGAAATAAAGCAAAAAGTAATAAAGAGAACAATTTTAGTCGTCTAGAAACCTTTGTGCACTAACTTCAAGCAAAAGAAAAGTGTCAATATTTTGCAATTATAAGTTTTTCCCGCTCAAAATAATTCTTGAGAAAAACATGTGTGTGGATTTGTGTATTGAAAGTTTTTCATTTGAGTTGATTTTGTTTTGAGAGTTTGTTATTGCTTGATAAATTGTTTTCTCGCTACGCAAGTTTCTGCGTAGCTAGCCCCTGTATCTATAAGGCTGGAACACCGGATTCTTCCAGTCGTTTATACAAACTAAATCCCGTATTATTATTATTAGTATTGGTATTATTAGTATTACACGCATTATAAACGACTCCAGTCTACTAGTAATTAGACATTTGAAAAGTCGTTGAATTGATTTCACGGGGTCTTCGGGCAGCCAGTTCGCCTACCTTTCCATTGAAAATTTTCCTTATTAGTTTTAATTCTTTTTTTAAATCTTTTTATAATAGGAACGATGCAAAAAGGAATTGAAAAGTAGAAAAAGTTCAAAGAAGAAGACACCAAAGAAAAAGGAGCCAGAATTACCATGGGAATTACCTCGCTACAAGTTCAAATCACGTCTCCATACTCAAGGTACGTTACGTAGTTACGGTATCTTTAGTGTTGCAATGGTTCCGTATGTACCGTCATTCTTCTAATTTAATCCGTCCTCTAATTAGTACGAATTAATTATTTTGGCAAAATGAAATAATTTATCTAACTCTAATTATTAGTACGAGTCCATGATGACGAATTTCTGATTTTCCTCTAATTTAGTACGATAAAGGTCAAATTTTCCTCTAATTATAGTACGAATAGTAAAAATAAACGTGCCTAAATTTCTCTCGCAACTGGTATTCTTTTTTCTTAATACGAAGGCACGTTATCGATAAAGGTAACAGGAGAGCGAAGATTCTCGTTCGATCTTCCACAAGGTCAAAAAAAATCACAAAATTTTTACTTCAATCAAGGCATGAAAGATATTTTAACAAACTTGGAAAATAATTGAGATATTTAACTCTTGAACGGTCCTTAATAAGACGAACCCAGTAAAATGGTATCAAAAATGAGGAATTCAGTGAAAAAATTGCCAACTTTGGCACTTTTAGGGGTGGTATACACCAATTTTGAGGGTAAAATCAGTTAGTACACTATGGAATAACTGCAAGGGTGGTGGTGTCTGTAGAAAATGTCCAAAATTGCAGTTACTCCACATAGTGTCAAGGAGTAACTGCAAGACCCCCCCCCCCCTGAAGGAACTGGAAACTTTTGAAGAAAAGAGAAAAGTTGGTCAAAATAAGAGTTTGAAAAAGAAAGAAAAAATAAATAAAAAGTACCAAAAAGTGTGTTTTTAATTTTTCAACCCCTAATTTAATACGATTTGATATCTCTTTTACTCTAATTATTAGTACGACAATCAACGTCAATTTCCAAGGTATTTTATTTCCTCTTATTATTAGTACGACCCCTTCAAAATAATTATTTTTTCCGGAGGATTAAATTAGAAGAATGACGGCCGTATGTAGACGGAAATCCGTCAAGTTGGTATTTTTCACTGACATTTCCGTCCCGATTCTAAGACATGTGCGTGCCTGATATGAAACGAGAACACTTATGTAAAACTTTAATTTGATATATTTTATTTTATATCAGTTGGTGTTAATTTGACAATATATATTTTTAACCAGAAAGAACCGTTCATCGAAGATACCGTAATGTGTGCACAACGGTATTTCAGAAGCCTTGACTATACTTTGGGCGTACAAACTTTGGCGGGCAGAAACTTTTGCGAGGTCCAAAAATCGCGAAATTCACGACATTTACTTTCGCGAATTCGAAGAAAAAATGTTTTTCGCGAGCATAAATTTTCGCGAATCAATACATAAAAAGGAGAGACTTCTTTTAAAATACTGAAACAAAGCCTGTTGTCTTTTCAATCCAAAGCCATCTATCAGTTGGTTTTAATTTGACTATATATTTTTAACCGCAAAGGCCCGTTCATCGAAGATACCGTACTGTGTGCACAACGAGGTTTCCGCAACATGACCGGTATCCATCTGAAGCAAGGCGATTTCACCAATATGCCGTTCGTAGATGTTCCAGTTGAACAGCAATTTACAAGAGGTAAGGATTTTCCGGAAATAGGGGGGGGGGGCGTACGGGGTTCGCTATTACCGAAATACCGAACAATTTTGCTAAAATTTCTGAAATTCTGTAATAATTTGAACCTAAGCAAGTTTAGCAAATTACACCCCTTTCTCACAGCCCTAGTGGAACTTTTTTTCCTCAGTGGGAGTTCTATTGTTCCAAGGTTAAAAAATCCAGTGGAGATGGTTTTGGAGTGCAATTTTTAGACAGGGCATTTTCCCACCGGGACGAAATTTTGTCGAAATTTTCCAGTGTGGTTGGGGTCCCAATGGGTCTGTGACACAGGGGTGTCAAATTCAAGTCATTTTGAAATCAAATTCACTATACTCTGTTACCTTACAGTTCACAGTATTTTTTGTTAAGGGGGCACCAGCGGTTTGCGCGAATGAGCTTTTTTTCATTTTTCACTTGCGTGAACAGAAATTACGTGTTTTGATAAAAAAATGTGTTAGTGCGTGAATTTGGACAAAAATTGCGTCATTACCTGAAAGAATTGAATGTCCGCTGGGGGGGTTGTTAAAGCATCTTTCAGCTTGTTAAAGGGTTTCACTCTCAGAAATGCAAATGTAATAAATGTTTTATTTTTTTATAGGGGCGTTTGATCGATATTATGTTTGGGCGCGTTCTTTTAATTACGCCGAGAAAGGTTTGTCTATTCCCAGCTGGCACACAACGTTGTTTCAACGTTCATCTAACGTTATATGGACGTTGTAAACGTTAGATAAACGTCGAAAAAACGTTGTGTGCCAGCTGGGTTGTTCATTTGTTTATATTTTTATTTAATTTCGGTTTGTGATGTCTGGATATCGTTAACGGGCTACTTGGACTACACAATATATTGACGAACAATATTCGACAATATGGCTTGCGGACCGTAATGTACGATGTAAACAACTGGTACTCTATTATCAAAAGCAATTTTCTTTCTTTAAACAGTTACCCCATATTGTTGGAATATTACAAATCGAGCTAACAATATATTGCGAACATTTTTTCCATATATTGCCGGCACTTAGCAATATATCGTCAATATAATTGCTTGACAACATATTGTGTAGTGTATGTAACCCTTAAGTTAGGCGATCTATTTTTTCAAAATCGTTAGTTCATATCTTTCTTTGAAGTTTTGCCATTCTAAAAGTTAATTTAAAGAACAAAGTTTTATTTTAAAATTGAGCAAAAGCTTTCCGATTTAAAATCATCTTCAGTGCTCTATAAATTAATGTATCGATGATTTTTAGGTCATATCTTTCTTCTTTTTGAGTGCAAAAATCTCCTATTCTTCGGGATATTGAAAACAGAATTTTTGTTCCTACCTGGAGGTCCTGTAAATTAACCGTTGTCCGTTCGTTGGTTCGTCCGTTCGTTGGTTCGTCCGTTCGTCTATTACAAGTTTTTCTCAAGATTGGCTCGTTAGTTTTGATTTTTGTCACAAAGATGCAAAATAGCTATGCCTAAAATGTGACAGTGCCCGATTTTTGATGAATATGCTTTTCATTTCTTGAAATTGCCGGAAATAATGCCTGAAAAACTGGTTTTTCTATTTTCTCAAGATTTCATCATAAGTTTTTTTCTGATATTTTGCACAAAGATGCGTACATAGCAAATGCCAAAAACATGACCGAGTCCGATTTTCGAGAAAAAAATCTTCTTTTTTTTTACAGTGTTCTTTTTACTATGCAATAATATTAATAATAATTAAATATTAAATTAAAACGTTACAATATATAAATAGCTTAAAATACATAGAGCTAGGAAATGGAATTCAAAGTTAAATAAAAAATTGAAATCACGACACAAATGAATATAGTGAAAACTGAATCGCAATCCTGTCGAAATAGCACAACCTTTCGGGTCAGACCAGCCCAAAAAGTATAAGCAAAAGCAATGGAAAATACGGTGAAAATATTAAAAACAAGAACTATGAGAAGCACTAAAATCTATGAAAAGCTAAGATTTCAAAATATTGTTATTAAACAAATCAATTTCATCAAACCTAAGGTTTGGCATTAAAAATTATTTTCTGTCGGTCAAATGTAAGAAGGTTTCGAATTCTGTTTAAGCTCCAAATTTTCTTTGCATTTTACAAAAAATTGGTCACTGCTAGATAGCTGATAGTGACCCCACCACAAAAGGCTGCTTGTGGCATACCTGTGTACATCTTGACATCATAAAATTGCTTGGCTTGGTAGTTATCTTTGGTCATTACAATTTCTCCATTCACGACGATCGTGAATACGTATACTCCCGATCCTTTGTATCTGTGCCGGAACTCGACGTCGTAATCGTAATTCAACTTTGGCGAATAAACGCCATACCAGTGGTTCCAGACGCCATCCACTGACGAACTAAGTTCGATATGTTGATTTCCTTGTTGTTGTTTTAACATGACCAATGGGAGTCTGTGACCATAGACTACCCCAACTCCGTCACCTAAAAGAATAATATATATTTGGTAAAAGTCCAATTAATTTTCGTCCAACTATCTTCTTTCAAAAGATTGGGTGACAGAGCAGGTTTATACCTTTTGTCCTTATTGGGGCTAATCAGCACTGCGTACTGCACCCTATTTGGTGACAATAAAAACCTGAAAGAACTTTTCTTATCTGTTCTTATGTATTGTGTTTTCTCGATGAAATGTGATTCTCTTTTATGCCGGCCTTTTGGTACGAAATCGGTAGTCCTTATCATCACTTTAGCATGTCGAAAAATAATAACCTACATAGGGGTGCAAGATTACTACTATTCAACCAGGGGGTTGGAAATTGTTCCTCTATAAGCCCCAGTCCACAATAAGGTAATTCATGATATGCACCACTGCAATGACTTCACGAAATTATGTAACTTTTGTTCCACCCAATACGTCACTTTTTCTATTGTTTAAGTGACGTATTGGGTGGAAAATTTTAAAAGTTCTCTGAAGACTCTCCAGTGGTGCATATCATGAATGATATATTTAAACCAGGCTGTTTAGAGCAATTCAGCTTTTGAAAGCTGAAATATTTTTTTTTTTAAATAAAAGATAAATAAACGGGGTGGTCTTAATTAAGACGGGAGAGGGGGGGTTGGCAAATTAAACCTTTAATTTCAAACCTTTAAAGAATTGGAGTATTGCACACCATTCGATATTCGTCCATTGGTTGATACGAAATTTGATGTGGACGATGTTCTCTGGTGATAAGACGGGGATGATACCTCTCAAAACGTTCCCACTCACTTCTTCGTCTGTCATATAAAAAAAATTGAATTACATGTTCATGATATGAACCATTGCAACGTCTTCAACGGACCCAACAGCTGATTGGTTGAAAGTGCCGAATTGACTGATTTTACGTCATTTACAACCAATCAGCTGTCGGGTCCGTGATTCAATGTCAGAAGACATTGCAATGGTGCATATCATGAACTATAAATTCGGCTGTCATTACTCCGGAGGGAGGGGGTACCTAAGGCAAGAGGAGGGCGCGACACCTTAAGGGAGCCTTTTTAGACCTGGAAACAGGGACTTCGAAGGTTCGAAAAATCAGAAAACAGTCCTACTGAGTAGGCCGAAAATAGTGGTTTGTTTTGAACATCTTTGAAATGGGCTATTCAAGAAATAGTCTGTACTCCCTATGTTGAGGAGGTGTGACGTACAGGGTGGTCTGGAAAATAAAAAATCCAGAGTGGTCTGGTTTTTTGAATGATAAAATCCAGGGTGGTCAGTAAAATCGGGTTGAAAATCCAAGGGAGTCTTAAAAAATTGGAAAATAATCCAGGGGTCACCTTTTTTTAAAAAGATCTCCTCAACATATGGGGTACAAACCTTTTCTGGAATAGCCCAATGTTGGTCAAATTTTTGTCTGGAGGCATTTCTGAAACTGTTAGTCATGTCATGTATATCTCTTGGTAATGAGTTGAACAGCATTGGGCTAGTGTCTGAACGACACTAGGAGAGCGATGCTCACGCGAGAACAAACCTTATGAGTGCCACGGCACGTCACAATGTCTGTCTAACCTACCCACACTCCTATATGAGAGTAATGGTACCTAATTCCCCTCACATAGCATGGGTTGACCAAGTGAATCGTAGAGACACGGTGAGTATCGAACTCGGGCCTCCCAGGTGGGAGTCAAGGATGATAACCACTATACCACTACGCCTTTTTGATTATTTTGAAAAGTGTATCTATAAATGTGTTGTATAAAGAATTGTACCCATACCTTTATCAATGACAACTAATGGGGAGACACCATGGTAATTCTGTGGCACCTAAAATACAAGAAATTAGGCTTTGATTACCCAGTTGCAAAAACAAAGTATAATAGCCCCGCAATGGGGCTTTCTGGATTATGATTGCAAAAAAAAATTCTTGGACAAAGAAAGAAATGTGAACAATTTTTTTTAACTTTTCCAAAAAGTGTATTGGATCAAACATAACACGCCAAAGAAAGATTATTTTTCGGTAGAAATCTTTTCCTTTGATCTATTTCAAATAAATTTTTTATTTATTCTGGTTTATAAAGCTCGTACATTTTCGACCACACTCGGAGGAGAACTATTTACCCGAGAAGTTTTTTAACTTACCTTTTTAAAGCATTTTTCAGCACCAATTCGAATGAGAGTAAATTTTAAAATACCAATCAGCACCAACAGTTTCCACGGCATCTTGGTCGTATAATTATCGAGACAATTCTAGACGATTCTATCATCTACACGCATGGTCACTAATTATATTATATAATCTTTTATAAAAGAGAATACACGCTTTTTTATAAGAATAGTGTACTTTGGATGAGGGTCAAGTATTCTTATGAAAGTGCCTAAATTGAGGATGAAATATTCTTAACGTATTCTTAAGGTATTATTTCTTATACTTGACTTGACTTTTTTACAAACATGAGAAATGATCAATTTGAGAGTTTTGGACTTTTGAGTGAACATTTGGGTTAAAATTACATTTCTTCCTCTAAGCTTCAATTTATCTCAAAGGAAGCAGTTTTTTCTGTTAACCAAATACAAAATGACTGTATTCTTAATTGAAATGTGAAATTCACCGTAGAGGGTATTCTTAGGCTATTCTTACCATTTGGCCAATTTTCACCCTGATATTCTTATAGAAGATATTCTTATAAAAAAGCGTGTAATTTAGGATGAGGGAAAAATAGAAGCCTCCCCCATTGAAGGGGTGAAAGAAAAATGTGCAATTTTGTATTACAAGAAGGACTTCTCATTCACCAAATCGTAAAAATTCTAAAATCAAGATGTTTATATTTTGGTGCCATATAAAGATTGTAGACCAGAGGGGATGTGATGTAAACAAAGATGCAGGCTACCGTTGTAAAATGTGTGAAAACTTTTTGATCTTTTTTTTTTTGGAACAAATAGCCGCCTGGGCTTACGCTGTAAGCGCACAGAGCTTTACTGGAGCCTTAGTTAAGCTTATTCAGAGCTCCATACAGGGCTGAGCTGGTTCCCAATGGTCGTAAACCTCGTGGGACACTCCCTTGCAATGGATTAGACCCATTGAAGTCCAGCGAAGGGGGCAGAACCGAAGAATTTATTTTTTTTTGGAACAAATACGGTAGTAATAGCGAATTTATGTGTTCGAGATAAATCGAGGGGGGGGCGGTATGAAACAAAGTTGACATGTCTCCAAAATTGCTGCCCACTTTGTTCGACGACACCAAAATACCGTCGTCTGTTTTTAGGTGAGCAAAGGCGATATAGAGCCGTACATCAACTATCGACTTTGTTTTGTACCATTTCACTTACCGTCGCCCTCGATATCCTCCGATACATAAACTCGGTAATACGCCTGGCCCGGGTAGCTTAGTATTATCCTTGTAATCTAATGGTTGTGGGATTGATCCCCGGTCACTGCTTACTCGGCGAATTAGCAGCTTTGATTGGGTAACCAAATCTAGGCTGTAAGTTACTGGGAGCTGAAAGTGGGTGTATTGCTCCAACTCAGTATTCGACCTCACAGATCTAGTGCAAATAGAAAAGGGGATAGACTCTCGGCTCCTTCGACATCTACCCGACGGACATACTACTCTTAGGTTCCAAATAAACGCCCCCCCCTGCTTGTTAATTTTTCGAAAATTTTCCAACCCCCCGGACCTTATTAGGACCCCCCCCCGTTTATTAACTTTTAAGAATATTTTCAGTCGGCAAAAAGAAGTTCCCTTATTTTGCTCCAAAAAGCCTAATTTTAGCCTATATTTACTTTATTTTTGGGTTTTCAAAAATACAATTTTCAATCCCCACCTTATTAGGTCCCCCACACCTTAAACTCCCCCCTTTATTTGGAACCTAAGAGTACTTGCTTAATAGTAGTATTATGTTAAAGAAAAACACTGGAGTTTTAAATCTCATATTTATACTTCTTATGAATGACTTTCTACATGCTGGACATACTCTAACCTTGCTACTTGATAATTCCTCCCAAGTTTTCAAAAGTTTTCTATCCAAATTCTACATGATAAAACTTCTGGGGCACAAGATATATCAAATCTTCCTATAATTGGAGCTAATTTTCAGTCCCCGTTCAGAAAAAATCTTCCCGAAAAAAAAGCCAAAAATTTTTTTAACCCGTACTTATATCCCTAATTAAAAAATCTAAATTTATTTCATAGTACAAGCTTTTCGGCTACGTCATCGTCAGTCCAAATATAGAATGGTAGAAAATCACAAATTTTCTATCAAAAAATGCTGAAAAATTGCCTAATAATCTACAAATAAACAATTTCATTCTTAAAAAAATAAAGAAGTCCAAATACTCCAAAGCGAAGAAAAAACTCTTTCATTGAAATTTTTTATTAAGGTATTTGTAAAAAATAAGCAAAAAGAAGTATAGAATATTAATTTTCGAAACCAGAGATTTGAGTATGCTATACATCAATTTTCATTTTAGTCTATGAATAGTGGTTATTGAATAACTAGTTTCTAATAGCATTGATTGATTATTCAAACAACAAAGTCCCAATAGACCTTTTCAAAAATTACGTCACGAACTATGGCGCGCCAAAGCGGAAATAAATACTATCTCTTTAAAACAATACTATCTTCGTTTAAAACATACTATCTTTTTAAAAAAATACCATTTTCGATTAAAACATACTATTTTCGTTCAAAAAATACTATTTTCGTTGAAAAAATACTATTTCCGTTTGAAAAAATACTATTCTCGTTTAAAACATACTATCTTCGTTTAAAAACATACTATCTTTTGTAATGATACTATCTTTTTTTAAACAATACTATCTATTTTAAAACGATACTATCTTTTTTAAAACATACTATCTTTTCGAAAACAGTCTGGAAACGAGGCTGGCACGTCTTGCCTCGCTCATTTTAAAGTTTGCATGCATGACACACGCTGCCGTTTGACTTTGATGCTTTTTGATAATAAAGCACCTGTGATCATCCGTTCTCCAGAGTTCTAAGATGTCCTGAATGATGTTGTCAAGTTCATAATCGTTAATTACATCATATGTTAAAATATCTTGAGTAAATTCCTTTCTTCGCGTTCTAAGTGTCCTATCCGAGACTCCAATAAGATCAGCAATTTCCTTCCATTTGAACCCTATTGTTTTTAGTGCAAGGACTTGGTCTTCGTTGATATCTTTCAATGGTCTGCCACGAGTAGCCATTTTACTGTCAGTCAGGTCAGATCTTGTAGGGAGCCGGAAGCCATCTTGTTATGTTGGTCCTGATGTGGGCGGATGAGGCCATATAAAATAAACACGAAAAACCAACGCCCATTACACGCCCCTCAAAATGAAAATTACACAAATTTGAATAATCGAGGCAACCTATATTCGAAAAAAGATAGTATTTTTTAAAAAGATAGTATTTTTTTAAAAGATAGTATTTTTTAAACGAAGATAGTATGTTTACAACAAAGATAGTATTGTTTTAAAAAGATAGTATGAAAGATAGTAAAAATAGTATTCTTTTTTAAAGATACTATGTTTTAAACGAAAATAGTATTTTTTAAGCAAAAAATAGTATGTTTTAAAAAAGATAGTATGTTTTAAACGAAGATAGTATGTTTTAAACGAAGATAGTATTGTTTTAAAAAGATAGTATTTATTTCCGCTTTGGCGCGCCATAACGAACATCACTTGCCTCGTATTCAAACAATCACCATGGTGATTATGTCCCTTGATACATTAAATGATTTATTAATGAATAGAAACTACACGCTTTTTTTTATAAGAATACACCTTATAAGAATGTCCATGATGAAAATGGCCAAGAAATTAAGAATATGGTAAGAATATCACCATCATGGAATTTAGCAACTGAACCTAAGAATGCCATTTTTAATGCATTTTAACCTGTAGATTGCCAGTTTCGAACTTAACTTAAGAATACCGTAAGAATATTTTTGGATGATTTTCGCCAAAAAGTTAAGAATATCCATGATGAAATGAAAAACACCATTCTTATATAAAAAAAAGCGTGTAGTTTTATTAAAATTCGCTGTGAGTTAATCACCATAGCAACTTTTTCAAAACGAGGCAAGTGATGAGGTAAGCTGTAGTAGTTGTAAAAATTAAGAACAAAAAATTTAATTTCGTGAAGAAATGTGTCGTAAGAGCCATTTCACAGTTCAGAAATATTAAATAAATTGAAAGATATAGGTCAAAGTTTATCACTAATTAATCATCACTAACTCATTTTTAAGGGCAGAAACTTGCGTGATTTTCGCAAATTTCGCCCTTTTTCGTGAAAGTTTCCGCCAAGTAAGAAATTACACGAGAAATTCGCGAAAGTTTTTTCCGCGAAAACTACACTTTTTTTGCTATTTTTTACTAATTTTTCAGTTTTTGTGCATTTTTATCGCTTTTTTGCCTGTAAAATGAAATAACGACTGAATAATTTAGCAATTTTATCATATATCACACTCCTCGTTTTCATCGATGAGTACTCTTCTCCTCAATTACCACATTTATCTTGAAACCAGGGTCGTCTTTTTATGTGCCTACGTTCGTAGTCATCTAGTGTTCAACTGTGACAACTGGGTTATAACGGCGGAGCAATCAAGAAAAATTGATTCGCTCTGGTGTTACTTTTTGCGTAGAATGGTTCGTGGTGGGTTTCGTCGACAAGATCCGGATGATGAAGAGAATGTCAGACTTTATTACACTAACAATGAAATTCATGGTATTTGTAAAACCGAAAATGTTTCGAACTTTGTGCGCATTAAACAGATAAAATATACATCTCATTTGGTCAGATCTAGAATTTGTATGACCAAAATGTTGTTATTTTAAGAGGACAAATGCAAAAAGCGTGGTTAGAAATACTACCAACACATTGCTTAAACAGGTCCTCGTGAACATTGGCTTGAATAAACAAAAATGTATAGAATTGTCTAGCAATAGGGCATTTCGAACCGGCAAATTCTGCTTTTTCCCGGACACACTGTACATCTGAAAGATTACCTTTTTTGAGAGAGAGCCCTATACTAGACTGGAATTGGTTATTATATTATCAAAAGTGATCGATGATATCTAAGAGCTGTTTACGTTGTGAGTAATGGGACTAGTGTAGTTTTTGGGAGACCCAGAATTCCCGAGTTACGAAAAAACCGAGTTATCCCGAGTTATGACGTCATTTTTGGAATTTAGTGACGTCATTTTACATTTCATAACTCGGTTTAATTTGCTTCCTTTAACTTTCCGAGTTCCGAATTTTCTTTCCGGGTCTCAGTTTTTGGTATTTAAAGCTTTCATGCGGTCTGTATAAACGGCAATCATCAGCCTCAAATAAAATACGTTAAATACAAAATTTATCTCTATTTCATCTTCAGACAATTACTTCGACACTACTTGCATCGCCTTGAATTCTGAAGAATGGCTTGAAAACTGTGAAGAAATGAAAATGAAGAAAACCAAAACATCCAACAGTAATACATATTTTTTAATATAAAATTTTAACCCCACTGTTGAGGATGTTGATTTTTCAAAGTATCGAACCCCCTGGATATTCTACTTAATTAGTAAAGACCCCTGGCTATCCACTCTTATAAAGATGCTTTAAACCCCTGGATATCGTATTTTTTACTTGAAAAGACACTTTACCCCCTGGATATCGGCTCCCTTGTAGATGTTTAACCCCCTGGATATCCACTTTTGAATAAAAATCGTTAACCCCCTGGATATCTGCTATCCTCAACAGGGGGCACGGACTATTTCTGGAAAAGCCCATTCTACAAGAGCCAGTACAAAGTAGGGTCAGTCCGTAAAAAAAAACCTCGGTCTGTAAGCCTTTTGTTTCTTTTCATTGTTTCTTACTTGAACTTGCGTTTGAGAAATGATGAAATCTTCAACCAATCCCAGGAGGAATACTTGGTAACGTGAAAACTGAGCAAATATATTTTTATCATTTGATATTAACAAAGGAAAAAGCTAACAAAAGGTTAAAACAATAAGAATCAAAGGTTAAAGGTATTCACTTATGTAAAAACAAAACCTTTAACCATAAGTATTATTATACCTAGTATACTGTATTGTTGACAGATTTTTTTAAATTTTATGATTATTTCTAATAGAATCAAAACAGGATGAGAACAACCTTCCAGAACAAGAGGGTGATCGAAAAACTAGCCAATCAGGTGAAGATGCTGCTCAAAATAAACCAATCACAAACGATCAAGATGATGACGGGGTAGACATCGATGACAAACTTGATTACGTCAATATTGAATGTCGTTGGTTTCTCTTGACTGAAGCTCCGAAGATTAATGATGGTTTCAGGAAATTGATCGAATCTCATGCCTTTACAGATGTCATGGAGAATATTAAGAAATTGTCCGGATGAGGGTATTTTTTACGGACGGAATCCGGAGCATCTACGACCATGTTCGCACGTAACGGTTCCGTTTCGCTCTGAAACGAAATGAAGCCATTCTATTGGTTAGAAGTGACATAAAACTTGAATTTAACCAATAGAATGGTTTCATTTCGCTTCGGAGTGGAACGGAACCGTAGCGTGTGAACGTAGTCTAAAACAGATCATCTCGTGCACCGTAGGATGGCTAAGCTTTCTTGTTCCCGGGGAACCGTTCTTTACGCATTTTCGGAATCTTTCCGCTGGTTTTCCGGGCATCCCGGCAAAAATGCTGCGTACAGATGCGTAAACAACACACAACGGCCTTGAGATTGATCGTCTTACAAGTTGATACTAATTTTGAACCTACTCAGAGTGTCGGTCTTTTTCCATTTTAAAGTGGCAAATTAAACAGTAAAGTAAGGAAGTCTGCGACCGCAGTCGGAGGCGACCCGAAGGCTCCTCTTTCGATAGCTATCTACCCGAAGGTAGGGGAGGGCGCCACTCTTTCTCCCTGGATTTCTCCACTTACCCTTGATCCTTCTCTTAGTTGCTGAGCATCAAGCAGAGAGGCGTCAAGTACCATTTTGGGAATCTTTGGTATGACCCGGCTGGGGGTTGAACCCACAACCTTGCAAACCGTAGCCGGATGCTCTACCACTGTACTACGGTCGCTAAACAGTAGCGTAGACAAGGTGGGCGCAAAACTTGTGTAGGAGAGTCAGATTTTTATGACACACTAATTATATTTTTCATAGTATGAATAGATAATTACAGTATCACAAAAATCTGCTGCTCCTGTCTACGCTACTGTTAAAGTTTCCCCGGGAAAATTTAGCCATCCTTCGGTATTAAACATAACACGATGACCAGCCATAACTGGAGTTTGTCTGACGACGGTTTGAACACCTGTGGGAGATGTATGGACCTAACGTGAGAATTGCATTGTTTCGCTATCCATTGTTCTAGAAGCATTGATTCTCATTTCTCTTTTGATATTAATTTACGGGCATCTTTATGGATCTACGTTTAAGTTTGAAACAATAACATTACGTTTCGCACGCCAGCTATGGTTGACTTGGCTCTTAACATATGACATTATAGTGGTCTTTATACTGAAAAATGCCAAGCTTCTTAATTGTATCATATCTTTGTTTTTACGCAGAAAAGATTTTTATGCTTTATCTTTTTTTCGTCTTTTTTTTTAAGATCCATAAACTACGTAATTAAAAAAACATGAAACCCTCTATATGACTTCGGATGACTAAAATAATGAACCTTGACATAATATTCATTCCGTTTTTATTTTACAGTAAAAAGAAAGAAATAGAAAATAAATAATCATACTAAAGATGGGAAACTGAGGCAAAAAAATAATGACAAAAGAGAAATTAAACATTGCATTTGTTCATCCGGACCTTGGTATCGGTGGCGCCGAGCGTCTTGTATGTGATGCCGCATTAGCCCTTCAATCGAAAGGCCATACTGTAAAACTCTACACGTCACATCACGATCCGTCACATTGTTTCAAAGAAACGGCTGACGGCACTTTGTCGGTAACGGCAGTCGGAGATTGGCTTCCGAGGCATACTTTCAAGAGGTTTTACGCATTTTGGGCATACACTCGAACCATTTACGTGGCTCTTTACTTAGCGTTTCGTGCTGATTTTACACCAGATGTTGTCATATGCGACCAAGTATCCGCTTGTATTCCTTTTCTCAGACTTTGTAGAAATGCACGAATTTTATTTTACTGTCATTTCCCTGATATGTTGCTAACTCAGAGGAAATCTTTTCTGAAGAGACTTTACCGGTTGCCGATTGATTGGCTTGAAGAGAGCACAACTGGTATGGAATTTTTTTTGTTTCCCGTTCGTAATACACGTTTTCTTTATAAGAACAAACATTTTTAAACTTTCGGATGTTCTTATAAGTATTTTCACCAATTTGCAAGTATCCTTTCTCCTAAGAAATCAGGTGGTTTAGAGGCCGTAAAGCTTTAAAATGTTTTTAAGTTGCTCTTATATTTTAGTCATGCTAGCCTTATGTTCTTATACAGTTTGCTCTTATAAGAAAGATGAAAATTCCAAGCACTTTTTTGTGGACGTTATACGCCCAAAATACTCAATTTTGAATTGAGTCTCAAAACTCAATAGTGAAAAATTTCGTGTCAAATATTTCAAAAAGATAAAGATAGTGAGCAAAATCAGAATGTCATTCAATTCAATTCAATTCAATTCGATACTTTCCTTTTTTTCGCAAATAGCATGCTTACTCTCGGGTACCTAATAGCCGGGGGGTTTGGAATAAGCAGGGGGGCTGGAAAAAATCTCGAAAATCAATAAGCGGGGGGGTTGGAATAAAAATGTCCTGGGTGGAAAATTTTCGAAAAAGAGGCTAATACAGCAGAATTAGGGCAAAAGAGAGAACTTTCAAAAAAAATTTCCCGAAAATCAATAAACGGGGGGGTTGGAATAAGAATGTCCTGGGTGGAAAATTTTCGAAAAATTAGTTAGCGGCCCCCCCCCTCCCGGCTATTAGGTACCCGAGAGTAATACCTGAAAATAAACCCTTCATAAGTGGCCTAGAGGGGGGTTTGAAAAGATTTTAGCGCCTACAGCGCGTATCAACCACCCACAATGGTTACTCTGAAGGCCAAAACTCAATTTCTAAGTCAAAAAACGGCAAGTGACCAAAGTGCTTGGAATTTTGCTTGCTGAGTTGACTCTTTCTAATTCGAGCTACAAGGGATCAATTGTCTTCGAATTGGAGAATTACGGGTAGTATTTTACACCACTTTCCAGCTGAGAGGACCAACGTTTTAGTTCGAATTACAGTCAGCTCTCTCTCTAATTCGAACATTTCTGTAATTCGAATCTTTCTATAATTCGAAATAAGATATTGGCCCTTTCAGCTAGAAATTAGTATAAAATACTTTTTGTAATTTGAATGTTTCACTAATTCGAAGAAAATCTTTAGTCCCTTGATGAAAATTAGCTTTTCTGTTCATTAGACGGAAGGTCGTTCCAGAGAAATCGGCAGTCCGCCGTACATTTTGTCCTGATATGAAATATGTGTCTGATATGAAACTTATGCAAAAATAAAACCTTTAAAAGTATAATATTCTTTCAATTTTTCAGGACTTGCTGATTCAATTTTGGTTAATAGCAAATTCACGGCTCAAATATTTCGTGATACCTTTACTTCGCTTTCACATATCGAACCTGTTGTTTTGTACCCAAGCCTCAATTTCGACGCCTTCAAGAAAGAAATTCCTTCCCATGTTCGCGAACGTATATTAAAAGATCAAATACCTAGTGGCAGATCTCATTTCTTCTTATCCATCAATCGCTACGAACGAAAGAAGAATTTAGGACTTGCACTCAATGCATTTAAAGCAGTGAAGGACAAGTGCACTACAAGTCAGTGGGGCAGTGTTCATCTTATTATGGCAGGTACAAGTCATTCATATTAATTATACCCTACAGCTGGAATTTTCGGCTATCTTCTTTAGTTTGCTGTTGCAAAAGTCAAATATGACTGCTCCTTTATTTCGAACCTTATTTTTCAAGAAATTTTATCAAGAAATCCTGTTCAGTTGACGCTCTCTAATTCGACGTTCTATTATTTGATACGCTCCATTATTCGATAATTTTGAAATCCACTGCCAACATGAAAGTCATAATTGACGCTCTACTTTTCGATAAGCTCCCTTATTCGATGAAAATCTGACTCTCTTTGAGAATCGAATTAGAGAGCGGCAACTGTTTATAACTGTATAATTGTACATGTTTTATACTCTATAATAGAATATTTTGTTTCTCCGTAATTCTTAGCTTACAGTTTCATTCATAAGTTTGAGAACCGATCCTAAAGGCCGGTCTCCACTTGGGCGCGTCGCGATCACACTTTCTCGAGCAAAGCTTCCACGCTATTGGTCAAAAGAAAAATGAAGCAATTCCATTGGCGCGATCTGACGTAGCGCGCGCTACATTTTTATGACCTAATCTCTTTTTCCAAGCAAAAAGTATTGAAGCCAAAAGGTGCGGTTGCAGCGCGCGCAAGTGGAGACCGACCCTAATACTTATGTATTCTTATTGTTCTTTAACCTTTGTTCCTTTTAGGAGGCTACGATGAACGTGTTATCGAAAACAAGGAATATTACTTAGAGCTCCAATCGTTAGCTTTGAATCTCGGCATTAAAGAGCACATCACTTTCCTACGCTCTTTCTCTGATGATGAGAAACTAGCTCTGTTGGAGTTAGCCACTTGTCTATTATACACCCCTTCGAATGAACACTTTGGTATTGTTCCTATTGAATCAATGTTCATGATGTGTCCAGTGATTGCATGCAATAGTGGCGGCCCATTGGAAACGGTTAAAGACGAGGTAAGGATCATTGAGTTTAAGGCCCGAGCGGCTAGAGTAGAGTTTCTAACTTTTCCTAGGCAAGAAAAAGTGAAGCCATCTATTTCCCATTCAAAACGCGCCTAGAACGCGCCGTAGTCATGATGACGGATTGTTTCTAGCGGTTCCTTTGTTTTTGAGGACTGCATCTAGCGATAGATTTTAGTTTCAATCCGCGGGCGTTCTGGATGGGAAATAAGTTGTTTCATTTCCCATTCAGGAGTCTCGAGTCTTTAAATAGTCTCGAGAATAAATTTCCTGATATCTTTGGGTACTTGTTTTTTAATAAGTCGGTGTTTTTTTAGAATGTACCAAATTGTCTTTGTCTTTTCCGTTTGAGTATCTCCTGTTTAAGGCAACCATTCTTAATGAAAACCTTTACATGAGTATTTCAATTTATTTTGAGAAAAAGAGAAAATATGAAATATTACGATTTTTTTAGTCCGGCTTTAATTGGATGAGTTGAACAGCTACAATTTAAGGACAAAATTAGGAGTAATCTAGGATGAAAGCTTTCTTATGTGCGGATGGATGAAAAATTCCACAGTCAATTACTCCTCATCTATGAAAGATTCCGTCTTGAAATTATACTCTCAAATAGTGTACCATATAAGTTATTAGAAAATGTAAGCAAAATGATGAAAGGAGTAGAAAAGGATGGGATATTCCAAAAATATTGATAAAAAACGGATTGTCGAAAAGAATGCTTTATAAACTAATGGATATTATTTTGAGGATGAAAATTACACGAGTGTAATAGTAAAGAGTGTATCTTTCAGAAAATAGCAATATATTTACCGAAAGAGTGACATAGGATGAAATATTCCACTTTTTATGTCACCCGAAATCGAATATTGTGGAATTCTTCATCCTTTTCTACTCCTTAAATTTAAATTTGAAAATTTATGGTATCAACAAAATAGATTTCCGAAGATAATTTTAAAAAATTGCTATAGTAAAAATCAGAAAATCTTGATTTTCTGGAATATTTCATCCCAAATTACCCCGAAATCTATATCATTGGAATCCTCATGGAAAAATAAGTCCTTTCTGAAATAAGGTCCCAAAATTCCTAACGTCAAAAAAGATATCGCGAAAAAGATGATTTTAAAGATCTCTCAAAAGTCCATCAGGTACATTCTAAAAAAAACACCGACAAAAGCATATTATTTATGGAAAACAGACTCGCTTATGCATAAGCTATTATATTTTGGAATCAAGCTCAAATTATGCTTTTGATATGCTTAATTTTCCGACAAAAATTGGTTCATTAAAAATAGAAAAGAAAAATTAACCTTTCCAACCAAGTACAAAACCCGGAACATTGACCAATGACCAAAGCTCACTGACATGCTAAAGGTATGCTTATTTTTCACGAAATCCAGGGATTAATAAGCTTATGAGAATGAAACATGTATTTCAAGATTATGGTATAGCGTACACGTTTTTTATAAGATCAAACTGTATAGGAACATAAGGCTTCAAGAGCCAAAATATTAAAAATATGCTAAGAACTTTTTAAGGCTTTTTTGACTCTAAAACTTTTAGATTTTTAGGAAATCACACAAAAATACTCACAAAACGGTGAAAAAGTACGTAAAGAATAAAGGCATAAATAGGTTTTGTTGTTCTTATAAAAAACGTATAGTGTTTTTGTATTTAAGTAGTAAGTCTGCGACCGCAGTCGGAGGCGACCCGAAGGCTCCTCTTTCGATAGCTTTCTACTCGAGGGTAGGGGAGGGCGCCACTCTTTCTCCTTGGATTGCTCCACTTACCCTTGATCCGTCTCTTTAATTGCTGAGCATCAAGCAGAGAAGCATCAAGTACCATTTTGAGAATCTTTGGTATGACCCGACTGAGGGTTGAACTCACAACCTTGCGAACCGTAGCCGGATGATCTACCACTGCACTACGGTTCTGTATTTGATTCATCTACTGGACACAATTTACACAATCTTTTCATCTCAGGTAACTGGATATCTATCTCCTCCAAAAGCTGATGAGTTTGCTTCAAGAATGATGAAATTTGTGAACGACGAAACGCTAAAGAAATCGTTAGGAGCGAACGGACGCGAAAGAGTGCTTCAGCATTTCTCGTTTGAAGCTTTCACAGGAAACTTAGATGAAACAGTATGTTGGTTGTTTTTTTTTTGCTTCCTTTTTGGACCTACCCCGGTGGGGTGGAGGTCCTATAAATTAACCCATGTTCGTTAGTTAGTTAGTGTGTTACCAGCTTTTCTCGAGATTGGCTCATTAGTTTTTTCTGATTTTTAGCACAAAGGTGCATGACCATAAACCCTCGAATGTGACGGAGCCCGATTTTCGAAAAAAGAATTGGGGGGGGGGTAAATTTGGGCCAAAAAACGGCTTAAAATCGGGTTTTTTGGACTTTGTGAAAAATTGGATCATTAAATTTTTCTGATTTTTAGCATGAAAGTAGGGTACAATCATAGGTAAAAGATGGCTCAAGCAGATTTTTTGAAAAAAAAATTTTTGACTCAAAAATCGCATTTTTATCTATAAGAACCGCTTTTAATAAGAATACATCAATGTTCTAAGCCATATTATTATTATTATTTTTATTAGTTTTTTTTAAGATGAAAATGTCACGGTAGAGGGTAATGATTTGAGTTTTCTGTAAACACTTATTATTTTTTTGGCTGAAAAACGAATCTTTATCTATAAGAATCACTATTTATGAACATAGATCAATGTTATTAGCCAAATTTTTTTTTTATTATTATCTTTTCTAACAGAAGAAAATGTCACGGTAGAGTGCGACGGTTTGAGTTTTCTGGAAACCTTATTTATTAAGCTGTGCATTTTTCTGATAGTGGTTTTTATAAAGAAAAGCGCTTAATAGCTTTTTTATTTCTTTTACGTGAAAAAAGCTGAAAAAGGAGAAAAATTCGTGTTAATTTCAGATCATGCAAATTTCAAGGCCGTTGATTACTTGCCTAGTAATATTCGTGTAATAAGGTACTTTAGGCGTACAAACTTTCGCGAGCAAAAACTTTCGCGATTTTCGTGAATTTTGGCCCTTTTCGCGAAAGTAAATGTCTTTAAAAATTCTAGGAAGGACCATTTGCGAAAGTTTATGCTCGCGAAAAACTCTTGACAAAATAGAAAATCTGTAAAACTTCAAACTTTGAATAAAGTGTAACTTTTATGGCACTTTTTAGCCTGCTAAACGACGAATAAGTCAAGAGACAAATGTTTCAAGCCAATCCAAGAAGTATTCTCAATTTTACGTCTTGATTCGCGAAAGGGTATACTCGCGAAAAATATTTTTTCTGTTAAAGTCGCGAAAGTAAATGTCGTGAATTTCGCAATTTTTTTTTGTACGCCTGTAGTAGTCTGAGACCAGGTTCACAAGTAACGGTTCCGTTTGGCTGCGAAACGAAATGAAGCCATTCTATTGGTTAGAAGTTACTTTATTAGCGAGTTACTTCATTAGTGAGTTTATGTATTTGCGCTTTCGAGGACGGCGAAGTGACTGAAGCGATTTGGAATAACTCGCGCAGTTTTAACCCGAAAAATCGAGGACGGTAATTTACCTTCATCCTCAGTTGATCAGGATCTAGACAAATTAGAAGCTTACCGTCTCCGTCACAGATCCATAAACTCGCTTTTTCTTTTCGGATCGAAACGGAACCGTAGCGTGTGAACATGGTCTGAATTACATACCTCTACAAAACCTCAGGTATTTGAGGGGGGGGGGGTGAAATCGCTAGTGTATGTCAGCAGCCTAATACACCTTTTCGACCGCAGTCGAGCGGTGTCACTTAATTATTTAACTATCCGCTAAACTCGATTCAATCCTTTTTTGGACCTACCCCGGTGGGGTGGAGGTCCTATAAATTAACCCGTGTTCGTTAGTTAGTTAGTTCGTTCGTTAGTTACAAACTTTTCTCGAGATTGGCTCATTCAATTTTTCTGATTTTTTGCACAAAGGTGCATTACTATAAACCCTCGAATGTGACGGAGCCCGATTTTCGAAAAAAAAATTTTTCCGGCCGGTAGAACCGGAAATGTCCCGAAAAAAGCGGTTTTTTGAGATTTTCTCGAGATTTTATCATTAGTTTTTTGCGATTTTTTGCACATAGATGCACATTAGTACTGCCGAAAAGGTGTCGAAACCGTTTGCCGAAAAAAAATTTTTTCCGTCTGTAGAACCGGAAATGTGCCGGAATCGTCGTTTTTTCACATTTCCGTCACATTTTTTTCAACTTATTTAATGTTTCTCTTTACAGAAAAATGTTCTTTATGATGATGCCCAAAACTTAGCATCGTTTGATTTCCAAAAATCATCCTTTAAATCCGGAACTCCTTAAAAATCGCCGGAACAGCCGAAAACCGGCGTAAAAAACGGTTTTCCTTCATTTTTTCAACTTATACTACCTCGACAGATTTTCATGATTTTTTTGCACAATGATGTAAAATGGCAATGCCCAAAATGTGACAGAGCCAATTTTCGAAAAGAAATTTTTCGGCCGCTAGATCCGGAAATGTCCCGAAAAAAAGCGGTTTTTTTGAGATTTTCTCATTAGTTTTTTTGCGATTTTTTGCACATAGATGCACATTAGTACTGCCGAAAAGGTGTCGAAAACCGTTTGTCGAAAAAGTTTTTTTCCGTCTGTAGAACCGGAAATGTGCCGGAAATCGTCGTTTTTTTTCACATTTCCGTCACATTTTTCAACTTATTTAATTGTTTCTTTACAGAAAATGTTCTTTATGATGATGCCCAAAACTTAGCAATGTTTGATTTCCAAAAAATCATCCTTTGAATCCTCCGAACTCTTAAAAATCGCCGGAATAGGCGAAAACCGGCGTAAAACGGTTTTCCTTCATTTTTTCAACTTATACTCGACAAATTTTCATGATTTTTCGCACAATGATGTAAAATGGCAATGCCCAAAATGTGACGGAGCCGAGTCTGATTCCTTTAAAACGGAATTTTCCGGGCGGAAATATAATCAATCTGTGAAATAATGAAAACTGAAAACTAAATGTTTTTTTTACTTCAGTTTTAATTTTCTCTGAATGATTGATTAAAGTGTCGATATTATTTTTCTTTCACCGTTAAACATCGATGCGTTTCTTAATTGCTTTCTCCGTTCCAATAGATATATAAATCGAAATTTAAAATTATACATTACTTCCATTAAATTCTAATTATTCGTTTTATAAATAGGTAGGTCCATTAAAGTATTACTTGTTGATACATTTTTCTACTGTCTATAGGTGCGAAAAAAGGACTGGGACGGTTTAGTTGGATAAAAGCGGGCAAGAAAATGCCCGCGTGGCAATTGGCGGCTACGGTCGAAAAGGTGTATTCTAACCTTTTTACAACCCATTCATCACGCTCTGTATTTGAAAAGAATAATACCTAGTTATTTCGGACACTCTCCATGTCAAAACGAGGCTAAAACTTATCTAGCACCCAGATGGTGAAATTTTCATCCGACATGCTAAAGCTCTGATGGTCGGGAAAATTTTCAACATCTGGAAGGTTTACATTACGGAATTTTGCGAGACTGCGTCAAGAATTTTGCAGCGGGAGGTCTGGTAACCCAGCCCTCGTTTTCAGGGAATTGGCGGGTCCAACCGAAATATTTCTAGCTTTACGGGCAAGGGCTGTTGAACCCGACTGGGGGCGGCACATCAAAGGCCGACTATCATTCCTCTCCGATGGAAAATTGGCCCGTCGGAATATTAAGACTAAAACCTTTGTTTACGCAGCCACGAGACTTCAAGAATAGTCGGATTTGGCAAAGATTTGTTGCTCTTGTTCCTTTGTTTGGGTGAATACCTTGGGGTCTTCCTTTTAATCTTACAACAATCTAATCTAATAAACTTATAACGGGATTTTCCAGAAAAAAAAATTTGAATATGGGTGTTGAGGATATAACATTTTTTGGAAATTTACCCACGGACATGTGACTTTTGACCTGCCGGACAACAGGTTTTACCCCCCGGACAAGCATCAGTTGACCCCACTGGACATTCAAAATTACTCTCAAACAGGGCGAAATTACCCCCAAACAGAGAAAATTTACCCCCATGCAAGGTAAATTTTCACTCCCCCCCCCCCCCTGACACTATATCATCCACCCGCCATGTACGGACATTTTCTGGAAGAGCCCAATCCTAGCTTTTTTAAGAAAAATGGATCCAAATAATGTTACGGCCAATGGCGGTCAATTGACTTTGATATGATTTGATGTGAACAAATAAAAAATCCAAAATAAAATCAGCCCAATTCATGATATTCATGATGTAATATTTTATACAGAAGCACCCGAAATAGCCCGGGCGTTTGCCACTAGTTTTATTTGCAACTTTATCGTACTTTACCCATAACGCTTTTTCTGAGCACTGATTGGTTCATTCAGGCCAATTACATCATAATTTTGAGTTTCAACCAATCAGATCGATTTGATTGTTAAGGGTAAGTAGGGTAGTTGCAAACACCCACACCTTGTTTTTGCTGTTTCCGTATAAAACATTACGTCATGAATTCATGATTTACATGTTTTTTTTATATGAGAACATCCAATACTTTTCAAGTCTTTGAATGTTCTTTACTTTTTGAGTTTAAGCCTAAACAGGTTCTTAACATGTTCTTATTTTCACCATTCTGTGATTATTTTAGTCCATTTTCTTAAGAAGTTGAGTGTTTTAAGAGTCCACAAAGCCTTAAAATGTTCTTATATAGTTTGTTCTTATAAAAAAAGCATGTAATTTTCATATACTTTTCAGGCCCGCGAACTGGTCAACGAAGAATCAGCTTATGAAACAGGAGTTTCTGACATTATTTTACGTTATGGTACTTTACTTTATATATTTTTACTATTTCTAGGTATTTTCTATTATATTATCATTTTTCTGGTAGGAAATATTGTTGATTTGCACTTAGTTCTGTCTGACTACAATCATGGTCGTAATATTTGAGAAAAAAGGGAAATTCCCACAAAATCTTGTAGCCACAATCGATTTGGAAGCGCTCTAAATTAGTTTTAATTCTGAGTTTTAACGCTTAGGAGCTTAGGAACTGAGTAACTAAAAGTCCAAAAATGGTCCAATAGGGCTCAGAATATAGCCTGGAAGTCTATAAACCCGTGCCAAATTGAAATATCCGATTAAATTTAAGAGATGGCCCAAAATCTACTTTCTCGCCCGAACTCCAAAATTCGAAAAACGAGGAAATAAGCTTCATTCTCAATAGATTTCGACCATGATTATAGATAGATTTAAGGACAAAATTGAACAGTCTGACTCAATATAATCTACAGCGAAAAAAAAGTTTGTAACTTTTGATACTCGAATATTCGAATTAGATAGTTTTTTTTACTCGTTGAAAAGATATTTACAATTGTAATTTAAATGGAAGTTAATTTGAAAAATACATGTGCTAATGTTTTAAAAATTTTATACAACCCTGAAATTTAAGGTTAGCTTTTGCATTTTGTGTCCTGTGTGTAGCAACTATTGCGAAGAGAGATTTTTTATAAGATCCTTTATAATTGGTAATTTGAAGTAGGAAAATGACGCGTTCTTTAGAAAAAGTAACAAAATTGTTTTATACGGTTAACTAGACTATGCNATTACCTTAAGTGGATAAATTTTGGCGTGGATTTGATTTGGCGATTGGCCAAAATACGATTTTTGGCGGGGATTTAATTTGGCGAATTGGAAATTTTGTCACACTGAAATGGATGAAAATTACTAAAAAATATACAAAAAAGTTGTGATTTTTCACATAATTCTCTTTTTGTTAAATTTGGCGGGGATTTAATTTGGAGAATGGCAGATTTTGGAAATTTTGGGGACGATTTAATTTGGTGAATTTTGGCAAGATTCGCCAAATTCAATCCCCGCCAAAATTTATCCACTTAAGGTAATCGATACTTTTGAGGATTGGAAAAAGAAAACTTTTTCTATCATTTTTCACTTTTCATATTCAGATATTTATATCTCACCTCACATTTACAAAGCTTTCAAAAGTGCATTTTATAAATAAAAATGATTTAAATAGCGGGTACTATAATTACTAAAATACAGTAAAATAAAACTATTTTAATCATATCAGTAAAGTATCTGCCTATTGTTATTATTTTGCTGAATAAACAAAAAAAAGTTTCTTTTTTCTCTCTGACCAATCTTGCTCCACATTCTTGTCAATTCAATGTGAAAAAGCTTGTTAATTAGGATGATGAGTAAGCAAACAATATTACTCTTATTTAAAAACAAAACCTTTAATAGAGCAATGACGATGTCAACAATTTTATAATTTGGTCGTAGGCCGTTGTCTATACCGTGGGTTCATACTCCACATTCTCTTAAATATGAGTACATTAAAGGAAGAAAATTTTGGCGGGAATTTAATTTGGCGGGAATTTAATTTGGCGGATGGCCGAAAAAGTTTTTTTCAGAGGGATTTTAATTTGGCGGTTAACTAACTTGAAAAATTTAATTTGGCAGGAGTTAAATTTGGCGGACGAAGGACATTTTTGTCGAAAAAACGCCAATAAAAAGGAAAAACTTGTTTCAAAGCCTGAAATAGCACACATTTGGGGGAATAAATAGAGCAACTTAAATTTGGCGGGAATTTAATTTGGCGGATGACGGAAAAAATTAAATTTGGCGGAAACTTAATTTGGCGGATTTGGTCAAAAAAATCAACATTGCACTTATAGAAGGCGCAATAAACTTGTCAAAGGGCGCCAAATCACCCAAATAAACATGAACAAAATTTTGGCGCCCCCTCGAAAAACTCTTTTGGCGCCCCTTTCTTTCAGATCTTTCTGGGTGGTGCACTGCACACCCTGCACCCCCTGCCAGGCCGCCACTGACTACTTGGTCACATTTTTTTACTTGTTAAAAATGTTCAAAACTGAGACCAAAAACATCAAACACTACTTATTCACACCTTTTTACTCATTAAAAATGTTAAAAACTCGAACCAAAAACACCAAACCCTATTCAGTCACGCTTTATTACTCATTAGAAATGTTCATATTTCGGACCAAAGACACCAAACACTACTTGGTCACACCTCTCAACCTATCAAAAATGCCCATAGCTTGACTGAAAACACAAAACACTACTTGGTCTGGTCACACCTTTCTACTCATCAAAAATGTCCATAGTTTGGACTGATAACACCAAACACTACTTGGTCACACCTTTCTACTTATCAAAAATGTCCATAGTTTGGACTGATAACACCAAACACTACTTGGGCACACCTTTCTACTTATCAAAAATGTCCATAGTTTGGACTAATAACACCAAACACTACTTGTTCACACCTTTCTACTTATGAAAAATGTCCATAGTTTAGACAAAAAACACAAAACCCTACCTGGTCACGCTTTTTTACTCAATAGAAATGTTCACAACTCGGACCAAAGACACTATAAACACTACTTGGTCATACCTTTTTGCTCGTTAAAAATGTCCTTGATTTGGACCAAAAACACCAAACTCTACTTGGTCACGCTTTTTTACTTATTAGAAATGTTCACAACTCAGACTTATGAAGATACTAAAGACTATACTTTGTCACACTTTTTTACTCATTAGGGATGTCCTTATTTTGGACCAAAAACACAAAACACTACTTTGTCACGCCTTTTTTATTCATTAAAAATGTTCACAACTCGGACTAAAAACACTAAACACTACTTGGCCACGTCTTTTTGCTCATTAAAAATGTCTTTAATTTGGACCAAAAACACCAAACCCTACTTAGTCACGCTCCCGGGGGGGGGGTGTGCATAGCACTACTTCGTCACATATCCTTACTTCGTCTCCTATTGTTATTTTCTCTTTTACGTCATAATATATGCATGAATAATCGCATACATTATTTCTGATTGATCTTGAGATTAGAGGTGGTTTCTACTTGCTTTTTTTTTAATTGTATTGTCCTGTAACACCTTTATAGCTGTTGAAATTAAACAAGAAAATTGTTCTTTCATGTGAAGGTGTTAATAAACAAATGAAACAATAAATAGTCTATGGTTGATCTCTCTCTTTGCTTAAAGGTGTTAACAAACTATTAAAGTGAATGGAAGATCGCTTTCTTGTTCCGTCTAGCAAAAAGTAATGGTTGAAATCTCAATGTCAAAAACTTTATAAAGAATACGGCTTCTAAGAAGCGGCACAAGAAAATTTATAAAATAATGGAATCGAATTTGACTTTATTTTTTAAATAATTTTAAATAAATTAGTTTTCACAGATCACTATCTGTGTAGCGTTTCTTTAGTATCTCTAAAAGTAATGATAAAGTCTCCTTATGACAAGTCAAAATGTAGAAGAAAGAAGTTTTTTGATACATACATCAACCAGGTCACAATTTCTGGGACACTTTCGTTTTCGACAGATCACTCTATCCTATCCTGATCACGGTTGGGATCCCTTAAAATCGGTCATACCGGTTAAAGATCGCCGTAAAAATTTCAATAATATTTTTAGGGTTAAGATTCAAAAGAAAGAACACCCTAAAGCTTAAAAAAAATTGAATATTCTTAACAAATCTCAATAGAAAAAGGTATATCTCTTTCTGTCTCGTCGGGTGTTTCGGCCGCAAATGTACTAAAAGTGCAAGTTAGCAACTCCTCTTCACCTGAACTTTCAATATGTCGTAAAATTCTTTAAATATCGAAGAAATTTTTGGACGAATAATGGAAGTGAGGAAAGCTTTTAATGAAAGATATGATTAAGTAACGTTTGGTGGGGTTTTTATGTGAAAAATATCTCAATGTTTAAGGAGTGAAGAGTCGCGACCAAGTAGTGTTGGTGTTTTTGATCCAAACTATGAACATTTCTGATGAGGAAAAACGCGCGACGGAGTAGTGTTTGGTTTGTTTGATCAAAATTATGAACATTTCTTATGAGTGAATTGGCGAGACAAAGCAGTGTTTGGTCTTTTTGGTCCAAACTATGAACATTTCAAATGAGAAAAAAGACGTAAACCAAGTAGTGTTTGATGTCTTTAGACCAAACTATGAACATTTTTTATGAGTGAAAAGGCGTGGTTTATGG